>NC_083337.1:23528384-23828384 GCF_019175385.1 Lycium barbarum
AATGGGACGATAGGATGGCCCTAGCCACTGCTAGAATGAAAGAAGCTGTACAAACCAGTAAGACGACCAACGAGAAAATGAAAGAAGTAGAAACTCTCCTAGATTATGTTGAGGAGCTAACTAAGCAAAACCCTGCCAATCGGATAAAATGGGGAAAGGCACCCGAAGCACCACTTAGGAGTTATGTCCCACTCAATCAACAAGAAGGGCTTGACCCTATACCATATGGAGATGACGAACTACATATCCCCAATCTGAAAGTGTACGGAGGCCCACGTGAATCTCAACTCGAGGAACCTCTAGTTTCGTGCACAATTGTTCTTACGGGCAGAAGATCACACAATTGGGCTACGCCAGTAGAATTGTCCAAACAAGGACTCTTGGAGACTTTGGGAAGTTTTTGAGTGTATGCGCAAAGCCCAAATCTGTTGCTGCCATGTGCTCCTTCTATGATTTACAGAGAGTGCCTCTATCATGAAGTCAGTCAGGACATACAACCAATGAGTACGGAGCATTGGAAAGGAAGCTTATCCAATGGTTTGACCAAGGGAGAATTAGCAAACTGTGGGGAAACCCCGCTCTTTCCTGACCCATGACCAAGGAAGAAACCATCCAGAGAAGATATCAAAGGTTAGGTTCTGGAGAAGCAACTTTTCCAAATTCAAAGAGTCATACTCCAGGATTCACTCCCTACTATGTAGCGTGGAGAGGATAAGAGTAGTGCGACAAACCTATCAGGGTCGCCCAGGATCTCCGAGAGAAAGGGTTTGCGTATATCACCATGGCCGCCTGGGCCACGATATTGAAGAATGTGTGGATTTCAAGCTTGAACGGGAATGCCTCGTGAATGAAGGCCATGTTTGGATTGTCGCGGGAAGACAAGGATAGAAGATGGAGATGAAGAAGACAATGAAGACCTGCTTAGTATGGTTGGGTAGAAAAACACAAGTATCCCTTTACTACTTTCAATAAGATAGAGTATCCCTTTCCTTTTTTTTTTATGTAAACGGAACCACGCCGACCTGATGTCCCATTGGGGATATGTGGGAAGCCTACTTAAAGCCTGGTCAGGATAGAAAAACTAAGTAACTAAGTTTCTGGTAGCATAGGAAAAAACCTTTTCTGTGTATGCCTGAACTACGGATGGACTTAATTCCCCTTTAGTGGGGTACGTAGGTAGTCTATTTAAGACTCGGTCCTTTTATAATAAAGAATTAAAATCCCCCTTAGTACAGGATGGGTAGGAGAAAATCAACCCTAAAATCACTTACCGAATTCAATATTCCCAAAAACATGAAAGACCAAAACACCCTTCGAATGTTAATCAGTCAAGAGTTGAAATAAAATATATGAATCTATGGGCTATAAACTGTAAACAACATGATATCTTGTGTTTCATGCTTAAATCTAACGCTAACTTTGTAGCGTTTGAGTTGTTTTCTCTTCTATACAAGGTTGATTCGTTAGCACCAGTTACTCGATCAAAAGCTGCCGCAACATCCTTAAACCCTCAAGAAGAAAACATGCCTGAAACCCCGCCACCGAATAGAACTGTTTTAGTCGAGGGTACCCCGACAACTGACATAGCTGGAATACCTTTAGAAGAGGCTGTTAGCCTGCTGATGAGACAATTGGCTGAAGCTAGAGAAGAAGCAGCCCGCCTGAGGGCCGAAAAGGAAAATGTTGCTAATGTTGAGGCTAGAAGACCTCCACCTATTTTTCAAAATATGGACTAACTAATTCCTGACCATTTCCCCCAAACCTAGACTGGGGCTACTTTTCAAACTCCACTACACCGAAACACCACCCATGTGGGGAATTCCTCCCACCAAACCCCAGCTTTTCAAACATCTGCTCACACTACAAACACAAATGCTTACCAAGCCCCTCGGGCAACAAGAGCCCCTGTGATCCATCCCATATAACCAAATGTCACTTTTCAAGACTATGTCACCCATATTGACTTTTTGAGAGGACCTAAAAAATTCTTTACATATATAAGTTCAAAGGAACGAACTGATTAAGATTTCTACGCTGGGGCAGAATTTTTTAGAAAGATCTCAAAAATTCCTCAAGCACAGTAAAATCAAGAATCGACAAGTACGCACATACACTGGGGCAGAATTTTTGAGATGTCTCAAAAATTCCTGTGGTATAGCGAAATTCAAGTTGGTACAAAGATGTATACAAACTGGGGCAAAATTTTTGAAAGGGATTCAAAAATTTCACAAATCAAGATCAAGAAGAAGAAGAAGAGACGGAAGTAACTAATGTCGTGACATTAAAAGGGCCTGTATGAAATATATCATTTTCGAAACATATATAATATACCAAAATACATATATTTTCCAAAAATCATCGCCCAAAAACTTTTCAGCTCTGCTAGAAAAAATAATATTTTTTTTAGGAAATGAGCATCCTTTCTTGCCAAAATGTAAACGGAAGAAGTCCATGCGCAGGGAGAGCGGTCGACCAAATAGGAAACTGATAAATTTTCTGTGGATGCAGGAACGAACAAGCATGGATGTTTTACACTAACTTGTTTGCTAAGATGTTCAAAACAGGATAACGACAACAAGCCCAGTGAAGAAGAAGCTTCAAGAAATAGCGGCCCAGAAGAGTATACGAAAAGGTTATAAAGCCCTCCCTAAGTAAAGTTTTCTCTACGCTGATGAGTTTGTTCGTTTTGCAGAGCACAAAGATTTTTACTAAAAGAAAACTTTAAGACTATTGAAAGATATAATCACAGTTTACCGAAAACCTGGTCTCCACTAAACAATATTGTGTCAAGGTATTGAGACCCCGGCCTAGACGTCGCATGGCTTGCCTTGATACATTGACTAATATCGGTATTGAAATGCCATATTCACAATCGAGTCTAGTACTTTTGGAAGATGTGAACCCTGTTGACGGGCGGGTATTCATCCCCGGAGTAAAAAAAGGAAGGTGTCAGTCTTGCCATCGAGGTAAGCTTCTTTCCTCAAGATGACGATATGGATTAAACGACTACGTGCTGAAGGGACTGAGTCCTCATCCATATATATATTCAAAAATAGGTAGCATAATTCCAAGGTTGATGTCCACAATCGTTGAAATACGAATGTGATTCCTATGTCAAGATTTGCGGTCGATGCGGTATTTTATTTTAAGTTAACGTAATCATGGTTCAGGGATAGTGGTAGTCATAAGAAAAGGCTCCGAACTTGAGTATGTAGTAGTTAACTTGAATATCCTGACTAAATGTTATAATTTTGGACACAGAGGTTAGTAGTCATCATGAGAGGAATATGATACTGCACTCTGATGTGCAGTCTACATTTCGGTATTTTTTACTATAGGCGATGTAGTCCCGAACTGGTATACCGCAAGCTTCATACGAGGATAACGATGCAGCCGACACTAGATTTGCGACAGTCAGCGTAATATGTGAAAATGATGTGAGTCCAAATTTTCAAGGGTGGCAGATGTCATAAGAAAGAAAAAAGGCGTCAGGGGTGGCAGATGTCATAAGAAAGAAAAAAGGCCCCGCAATTGAAAACATGGTTTTCACTAGTAGCATCTTGCTTACAAAAATGACAACCGTACTGGGGTGTATAGGTTTCGCAAAAATGCGGTATATCCCGACCCAGATCCCAACGGAAGTTAACATTGAACAATGAAAACATCTGAAAATGATGGAAAAAGAGCCGATCAAAGTATCGTTATTATTATCCAGAGTAGATAATTTTTTCTAAAAAAACAAATACACCAAAATCACACACTTACAGGAGAAAAGAAAGAAGACGGACAAGCATTTGCGAAAAGACAGATGTAATGTCAGAGGATGACTTCAGTGTCAACAAAATGACAAAATGCCACTCAGGTATGACTACATTAAAATCAAAAGTTTTAAAAGACTAACACGCGGGACTCAGCATTTGGAAATGAGCTAGAAGCTACCGAAGATGGAAGCAAAAGATAGATTCAAAACATGCGGAGCATACGTGGAACTTTTCTTGGGCAGCCGGTCAAAAATCGTGTATGAGATTCAAGCTTTCTACACCAAGGATTGGAAATCACTTCAAGCATCAACACTAATAAATCCTTTCAAAAACCGCCTCCGGTTCAGAATTTCAACCAAAAGTAGCCAAAGGGATTCCCGCATAAAGGGATATTCCTTTTCAAGCTATCGAGTCGAATTACAATTGGCCTGATTCCCAAAGCCAAGGATATGTAGGCTACTCAAGTTTCTAGGATCGACCATATTCCTATAATCATCTCGGGACATCTCGAGGTAGTTTAATGAAAATTCCTTACTTTATAGTCCTCGTAGAGTCAAAACTACAAACGGCCTGAATTCTCATGTATCCTGAAATATGTAGAAAGCCCAGGAACTGAGGTCCGGCCATACTTTCAAAATATTGCGCAAAAAGGACTGTAGTTTCTATTATTCGGTAAAAATTAGGTTTGTCAAATTCGTAACTCAAGGATGGCTTTGCCATCCTTGAGCTCCGAAGGGGCAATTATTGACACCTAATTTTCACCTCATAAGACGCGTATTTTAATTTTTAAAATTCTTGAGTCAAAGACAGAGCAAGGATGCACAAAATTTCAAAAAATCCCGAGAAAATTGTGAAAAAAAAATTGACATTTAATTATTATTCTGTAAAAAATGACAATCACAAGAAAATTACAAGTTATTTATTTTCATAAATATAATTCAAAAACAAAATACGCATCTTGCTCCGTCAAATTCGGGAAAATTATTAATTAAGACGACGTATGAATTACGGCTCATTTTTTACCGCATTTTTACTTTATTAAATATTCCCCAGAGCTATATAAATATTAGACTTGTTTTAAAGTTAATAATTTAAATTTGCGAGTTTTAAATTTTAATAAGCCTAAATAATTATTTTTATGAACTTAGTCTTTATTAATTTTAAATTGGGGAAAGGGGGGTCCCTTTAAATATTTTTAAAACTTTTAGAGGGGGGAGGGGGTTTATTAAAAGAGGGAGTGAAAGTTTAACAAAATAAACTTTCACCCCCCCCCCCCTCCCCCAATTCCCTCATTTCCCCACCTCGACTCCTCTTCTCCCTTCTCAGGCGATAATGGCGATTCCCTAGGGTTTCTTTAGCGATCAAAATTTGTGGTGTTTCATGGCTGATTCTCGCCAGATTCTTGAGGGCTTTTACCCTTTGTCTTGTCTTATCACCGTTCCCATGTTTAATTTTGTGATTTCGCGTTATTTGGGCTCGAATTAAGTCGTTAATTAGTATGTTGCTTAGATTCTCTGAGTACGTGGTTTCCATGGGCGGAATCAAGAGTTCCTAGCCAACTTGTGCACCACGTACCAGAAACAGGGGACCTAGGGTAATTTCCCAAAAGACTTTGTGCAATTCAGGTACTATTTTGGGATTTCTATCCTATTTGTACAATGTATACGTTGGATGTACTGGTTTTTTGGCCTATTGGCGACTAAGTGCACTATCCTAGTATTTTGCTGATTCATTTGATTTTAGGATATAAATATGTTATATTTTGTGATAGTGCGGTTTTATGATTGGTAGTTATTACACCTCGTAGTTTGGTACGTTAAGATTCGTTAGGTGTTAGCTGCGTAATTGTGGATGCTGGAGTACTTTCTAGGATATACAAGATTATACGTGCTTGTATTACGATCATGAGGGTTTAATTTCATGTAATAGGTCACGAAAGAGTCGGAGAACAAGTGAATCAAAGGGATTAAGTTTGTTGAAACTTTGGAGAAAGACGGGGGACAATTTTGGTCCAACTTGGAGGAAGAATATCTTTTAGTATATGAGGAGATTTGAGGTAAAGTAAAAGCCTAAATTGAAGTTCATTAAGTCTAGTTTCCAACGCAACAAACTGCGCGTCAATCTGACATCAGAATCAAACGTTATTAGCATTTTAAGATGGGCTGTCAGCGCAAGGAACTAACCCTGCGCGAATATGCCACGAGGCAGTGCGATCACGCTGAGTAATTTTTGAGTCAGTCCAGGCAGATTCTGGAACTCTATATAAGGGGGCTTACCCCTCTTTCTTCATCAAAACACACCAGAAAATCCCCCAAATATTATGAAAATTTCCTATAACTTCCCAACATCAAATTTTAGTCTGAATTAAGTATAATCTCCGGATTCAGGTCGAGATAGTGTACAGTTGCGATTATAAAGTCATATTGCGGCGAGTCTTGGTTTGAATTCAAAGTGAATATTGAATATATTGTGGTTCTAGCAAGAGTAAGGTATGAATGAACCGCAAGAGTAAGGTATGAATCTTCCCTTATTGATATTGAGTTAGGTTTATTTATGGAGATAAAGCTAGTAAACAATCGTATAACAAATTTATGGGTTGAGAATTTGGATAAACATCATGTGAGACGTTTTATAGAATATTTTAGTATTGATGATGATGTTATTGGCGTTGGTGGTGGTGTTGTTGTTGTTATATTGGTTGTTGGTATTGTGATTTCGGGTTAGGGATATAAACAGAGGAGATGTTGCCCGAATTTTGGCAGATTCTAAAGGACTTTGATTTACAGACTTGAGATAGGCATATGACGATAAGTCTAATGGGAGCATGATTTCTCTTGAATGTATATTTACGAGCTCAAGAGTATAAACGTTAAGTAATAGAAGACCGAAAAGGTATCTTAAGGTTGTTTCTTCTTTTCTTGGCATGTTTCCATTTATGGTAAGAGTGTGATTTACCTTATGGCTCCACGTTTGTCAAAGTAGAGCTTGTCATATTGTTGTCTAGTTTCCGAATGCAATGTTATTCTTCCCGAGGGGCCACATCGCCTCCCTATGTCCTTGAGTCATAGAGAGACAGAAGAGGCATGTTACAGTATCAGTGTTTTTTTCAGCATACGCATGATATACTGCATGATATATATGTTTTTATTTAGCCTGGCCACTTAGTCTGTGAGATATTTTTTATGTTACCTGGCCTATGAGCCATGGAGTTGTTACCTGGCCTATGAGCCATGGAGTTATTACCTACGGGTCATGGAATTGATTATACCTGGCCTATGATCCATGGAGTTGTTACCTGGCCTATGAGCCATGGAGTTATTACTTGACCTATGGGTCATAGAGTTGATTATACCTGGACTATGAGCCATGGAGTTATTAAATGACCTACGGGTCATGGAGTTATTACTTGACCTACAGATTATAGAGTTATCTATGCCTGACCCTCGGGTCACGGATTTATGTCTGTAGAGTTATGTTATCCTGCCTCTGATGAAAGGCAACCTAGGTTGAATGCCACCAGATGCCTTTTTGAAATATTCATAGTATAGCTTGTTATTTTATTTCAGTTGTCACCTTGCGTTACATATTCGGTACGTTATTCGTATTAACGTTACCTTTGTCTGGGGGCGCTGCATTCATGCCTGCAAGTACTGATCGATAGTCTGATAGACCTCCCGAGTAGGCGGAATCGGATATCGGCTGATTGGTGAGCTCCATTTCTGTTCGGCGCTTCCAGGTCCTTTAGAGTTTTCCTTTTTGATTCCATATTGTATGGCACAGTCACACATCTCCGTAGAGGCTTGTAGTCGAGTCCTGTATATAGTATGTCGGTGTGATAGCCTTGTCAGCTTATATATGTGTCTGTTGGATGCTGTTGGTTTGGTACTATTAAAGCAGCCTCCTCGACTTGCTCAGTTACATATATATTTTGGGTGTGTGCCCAGTTCAAGCGAAATAGCCAGTATATTTATATATCTCCAGATTAGACATTCTCAGTTTAAGTTGGGGGTCACTCCCTAGAGTTTCAGATTTAGAGTGGTTCGCTTGTGCCTAACGTTGCATTGGGTGCCGGTCAAGCCACTCTGGAATTGGGGCGTGAAAAACTTCGTATCAGAGCAGGTCTGTCCTAGGGAGTCTACAAGCCGTGTCTAGTAGAGTCTTGTTTATAGATGTGTTGTGCACCATATCATATAAACAGGAAGCTATAGTGCATCTAGGAATTGGCTGACTTTCAGATCTAAATCATGTTGTAGAGCCAAGTCATAGGAGATTTGAGTTAGACTTACTTGTCCGTACTTGTGCACAGTTATGCTGGTGACAAAGGAGACAGTGGCTAACCGAAGAGGTGATACGGCGGCTGGCAAGGGGAGCAGTAGGGTACACCCGATTGTTGAGGCCCGGCATGAGGGCTAGGGCGAGACCCTATCCCAGCTATCATCAACGACTCCATCGCTCGAGGAGCTCCAGAGGGATATAGAACCTCTAGTACCCCCTCTTGCACTGACAGATCAGGATCTTAGGAGGGTGGTGCACTTATTGACCCAGATTGTGACGACACTGAGACAACCGAGAGCACCTGCTTGGGCAGTGACCGATGATGGGTCCCAAAGTTTGAGGGTTCGTGAGTTTTTAGCACTTGACCCTTCAAAGCACTCAGGGGTTAAGCAAAATGAGGATCCGCAGAACTTCGTTGATAAGCTTCAGCATATATTCAGGGTCATTTATACTACCGAGACCAAGGCTGCAGAGTTAGCGGCTTTCAGGATTCGGGATATAACGGTCTTATGGTTTGAACGGTGGGAGCATGCCAGAGGTCCTGAGGCAGCTCCAGCGCGTTGGTATGAGATTTCAGAGTCCTTTCTTGATCATTATTTACCATTGGAGATACGAGAGCTGAGGTTAGATCAGTTCTGGACGGTGCAGCAAGGTAGTTCCAGCGTCCGAGATTATTGACTCTAATTTGATTCCTTGGCCAGATATGCTCCGTCCTTCTTTGACTCATCGAGGGCCGGGATTCAAAGGTTCAGAGGGGGTTTGCACCCTGACTATGTTGAGGCTTGCACCACTACAGAGGTGAATGGTAATATAGACCTTGCTCGTATCCAGGCATTCGCACAGAATTGCGAGGATCGTACACTTCAGCGGCAGGTGACTGAGAGCATGGACAGGGAGTATCATAAAAGGCCTAGGACTACTGGTCAGCAAGGTGAGAGTAGGGTGAGTTTAAGACCCCAGCACCAGAGTAGGCCATTTAGACCACCATCAGGTCATACTCAAGAATACAACTCAGGGCATTATATTCCATCTGGACCAAGTGAAAGCTCCCGTATGTTAGGGTCGCAGCAGCAGAGGAGTTCAGGATGGAGCAGACCAGCGCCACTGGTATGTGGTAATTGTGGTAGAGCGCATCGTGTACATTGTCAGTTTGGGTCAAATGCTTGCTTTAGTTGTGGTAGCCCAGATCACTTTGTGCGAGACAGTTCGTAGAAGGGACCGGGTGTTATGGCACAGCCGACAGGTCTATAGCAGGGTCATCAGCATCCGTGCGTCCTCCTGGGCATGGGTCTTAGTCTTCAACAGGTAGAGGTAGAGGCAGGGGCGGAGCTTATGGTGCAGCCGATGCTTAGAACCGCATATATGCTTTGGCAGGTCGTTAAGACTTGGAATCCTCACCAGATGCTGTGACAGGTATATTAACACTCTGCTCATATAACGTTTATGCGTTGATAGATCCGAGTTCCAATTTTTCCTATGTCACTCCATTTGTTACGGGAAAATTCGGTATAGTGCCAGAATTGTTGAATGAACCATTTTTTTATGTCTACGCCTATTGGTGATCCTGTTGTTGCTAGCAAGATTTATCGTGGTTGTTTTGTAGTTGTTTGTGGTGTTCATACCATAGCAGATCTTATAGAGTTACAGATGGTCGACTTTGACGTCATTATGGGAATAGATTGGTTAGCTTCAGTTTATTCTTGTGTGGGGTGTTGGACGAAGACTGTCACGTTTCATTTCCTAGGGGGAACAAGTTTTGGAATGGAAGGGCAACAGGGCTTCACCACAGGGTAGATTTATTTCCTATCTCAAGGCGAAGAAGATGATTTCGAAGGGTTGTATCTATCATATAATTCGAGTCCAGGATACAGAACAAAACCGCCAACTCTTCAGTCCGCTCCTGTAGTTAATGAGTTCCCAGAAGAACTTCCATGCCTTCCGCCAGAGCGAGAAATTGACTTCGCTATAGATGTACAATCGGATACTCAGCCTATATCCATTCCTGCTTATAGGATTGCCCCTGCTGAGTTGAAGGAGCTAAAGGAACAATTGAAAGATCTATTGGAGAAGGGCTTTATCAGACTTAGTACGTCACTGTGGGAAGCCCCAGTATTGTTCGTAAGAAAGAAGGATGGTTCGCTACGCATGTGTATGGACTATAGATAGTTGATTAAGGTGACGATTAAGAATAAGTACCCACTTCCGAGGATAGATGATTTATTTGATCAACTGCAGGGTGCTAGATATTTCTCGAAGATAGACTTGAGATCAGGTTATCAGCAAGTCAGGATCAGGGGGAAGGACATTCCGAAGACAACATTTAGAACTAGATATGATCATTTCGAGCTCCTTGTTATGTCTTTCGGATTGACTAATGCTCCAGCTGTATTCATGGACCTAATAAACCATGTGTTTAGACCCTTCCTAAACCTGTTCGTGATTGTGTTTATAGACGATATTCTGGTCTATTCTCAATCAGAGACTGAGCATGCATACCATTTGCATGCAGTACTTAGAGTCTTTCAGGACTAGAAGTTGTATGCGAAATTCTCTAAATATGACTTCTGGCTAAGCTCTATGGCTTCCGTAGGTCATATTGTTCCTGATAAAGGCATCAAAGTGGATACTCAGAAGATAGAGGCTGTGAAGACTTGGCCTTGACCTACGATACTGACAGAGGTTCATAGTTTTCTGGGTTTAGCAGGATATTATAGAAGATTTGTAGAGGGTTTTTTCTTCTCTTTCTGCTCCATTGATGAAGTTGACTCGGAAGGCAGCCAAGTTCCAATGGACAAATGCCTGCGAGTGGTGTTTTCAAGAATTGAAGGATAGGTTGACTTCAGCACCAATTCTAGCACTTCCAGAGGGATCTAAGGGCTATGCTGTCTATTGTGACGCTTCGAGAGTCGAATTGGGTTATGTATTGATGCAGCACAGCAAGGTGACTACTCACGCTTCTAGAAAGCTTAGGATACACGAGAAGAACTGCCCAACTCAAGACCTAGAGATGGCAGCCGTGATTCATGCACTTAAAATCTGCAGACATTACTTATATGGCATTCATGTGGATATCTATACACATGAAAAGGGAGTTGACTCATTTACTTGGCATACCTGCGGGCTGGAAAAAGGGAGTTGACTTATGAGCTTCTTCAGCTAGCCAATTTGGGGGTCAGAGTAATAGATTCGGGAGATGTAAGAGTCACTATTCAGACTACAACCACATCATCCTTAGTGGCCGAGGTGAAAAGGCGTCAGTATGAAGACCCTTCATTAACCCATTACAAGGATACAACCCTACAAAAGAATAAATCACCCTTCAGAATTATTGGAGATGGATTCCTCCGATATCGAGGCAGGTTGTGTGTCCCCGATGTTGTGGGGTTACGTCAGAAGGTTATGGCAGAGGCTCATTGCTCCCGCTATTCTATCCATCCTGGGTCAACAAACATGTACCGTGACATCAAAGAGGTTTATTGGTGGGATGGAATGAAGAAGGATATCGCGGAGTTCGTGGCCCAGTGTCCTAATTGTCAACAGGTGAAGATTGAACATCAGAAGCCCGACGGATTATTACAGGCTATGGAGATCCCGACCTGGAAGTGGGAAGTAGTTAATATGGATTTCATCTCAGGCTTACCCCGATCTCAGCGTACGTTTAATTCTATATGGGTAATTGTTGATAGACTGACAAAATCAACACATTTTCTACCTATCAGGACTACTTACTCCGCCAAGGATTATTCAAAGCTTTATATTAAGGGGATAGTCCGACTTCATGGTGTTCCTGTATCCAATATCTTTGATAAGGGTACGCAGTTTGCGGCTAATTTTTGGAGATCTTTTCAAGAGGGTTTGGAGACTCAAGTGAATCTTAGCACAGCATTTCACCCCCAGACAGATGAACAGGCTGAGCGTACCGTTCAGACCTTTGAAGATATGCTAAGGGCATATGTGCTAGATTTTGGGGGAAATTAGGACGATCACTTGCCTCTTATTGAGTTTGCATACAATAATAGCTACCACTCCAGTATTCAGATGGCCCCGTATGAAGCTTTATATGAGAGGAAGTGAAGATCACCAATTGGATAGTTTGATGAGGGAGAAACAAAGTTAGTAGGACCATACTTAATCTAGCAAGCGGTGGATAAAGTTAAGCTTATTAGAGATCGATTATTAACATCCCAAAGCCGACAAAAGTCTTATGTTGATAATTGCCGCTTAGATTTGGAGTTCCAAGCTAATGATTGGGTATTCCTAAAGGTGTCGCCGATAAAGGTGTCATGAGATTTGGCAAAAAGGATAAGCTTAGCCCTCGATATATTGGGCCTTATAGGATTATTCGTAGAGTGGGAAGGTAGCTTATGAGTTGGATCTACCTTCCAACTTAGAGTCCGTACACCCAGTCTTCCCTGTATCCATGCTCCGTAAGTGTGTTGGAGATCCTTCGAGAGTTGTGCCTGTTACACCTCGGAAATTTCCCGGTGAACGTACAGTGAAAAGTTGCAGGTTTGCACTTTGGCCCAGTTGGTCGTAAAGTGGAATACGGCCCGTAAAGTAGTTTACGGACTGTAAACTACTATCGTCCTCCAACCTTCCAAGATTTCAACTTTCTGCCAAATGTCTAAATGGTTAAATACGACCCAGAATACGGACCGTAAATCGAAATACGGCCCGTAAATCGAAATACGGCCCGTAAACTGTGACCGTAAACTACCATGACTCTAGAAAACCTTTCTGGTACCGTTATGCTTAAATACGATCGCGAAGGATGGACCGTAAACCAGAATACGGCCCGTAAAGTGGGTTTACGACCACTGTGCATCCCGACTACTGTTCATAAAAATCAGATTTTCTGATTAATATAAGGGACCCTTTTCATTCATTTTCATTTCATTTCTCATCTACACCACTCAAGAACTCTCTAGAAAATTCTCCAAACACTTCAACCATAAGAATAACAAGGAAATAAATGATCAACAACATTAAATCCATGAAACAAGGTGTGTGGAACTCAAGTGAAGTTCATCCAAACCAAGAAGTTCCAAGAAAGGTGAAGTAGGGTTTTGGTGCAAAAGGAAGGATTCCACTCTAGGCTTGTTCCACCATCATCTAAGGTAAGTTTCATGACTTCATCATGTTGTTTAAGGTATTGGAAAGCTAAGATGCTTGAATGGTAGGAAGACATAGAAGATGGGTCTTAAAATGGATGAATAGTGACACAATTGAATGGTAGTCGAATGGAATCATAAATGTTGATGTGCTATGATTATGAATATGTTGGAAAGGATGCTTAGACCATGAAATAGGTATTATATAGGAGGAAACGCGATAATGAGTTATAAGTATAAATGTGGAAAAATTAGAGAGAAATGGTGGATTGTGGTTAGTGCATGTAAATGATGATTGTTGATTTCAATATTGAAAACGTTGTTGTGAGCGTTTGGGAGTTAATATAGAATATGGGAAAAGTAGTATAAACAAAGGAAGTTCCGCCCAATTTTCCTAGAAATAGTAGTGCGTTCTTATAGTCGATTAACTAACGTAAATGCGAATTCTCTTTTAAAGGTAGAAACGCGATATCGAAGGAGAACAAGCGAACGATAGCTTAGTTAACGTCAAAGGTATGTGAGTCTAATCCCTTCTTTCTGATGGCATGAATCCTATAGCGTAACTTCTTTCTTATCCATGAGCCTATGTCCATAATTAGCTACACAAGGTAATGAATTAATGTATATGGATTCTAATGATGTTATTTTCCGCTTACAGTCACCTTATATGCTAATTCCTTCAAGGTGAGGCATAATGTTCATGATTGTTCCATAATGCAATCGGGGGATCATGACCTTACGTCACCCCGATATAGTATGGTTAATCTTGAGCCTTATGTATGTATTATGATAAGCTAAGCATATTGTGAGGAGCATATGATGATATTACTATTACCCCGCGCCTATTTGGCCGGGCAGTCACCACCAAGGCGGGCAGCTATATGATACACCATGGTCAAATGGCATGGGCAAACACCACTAGTGGGTGGCATGAGATGTTACCCCGGACACGGGAGGCCTGGATGCAGGCTCATGTTAGGATTATCACACCGATCCGATACGGACGGACAGTTTATACATGATGCATATATGATATGATATGATGATGAGCATGAGTAAGACAGCATGACTTGGTTTTTCTTATACTTGGCAATTAGATTCTGATGTTCCATATGAGTGTCTTCTTTACATCATTGTCTTATTTCATTGCTTATGCCTCTTATACTCAGTACAATAGTCGTACTGACGTCCGTTTTCTTTGGACGCTGTGTTCATGCCCACAGTTAGACAGGGAGGAGAGCTCGATCCAGATCCGTAGTAGCTGTCAGCTGACTGGAAGCCCTCCATTGTCCCGGAGGTGCTTATGATTATTCTTTTGTGTATATATATATATATATATATATATATATCCATGTACATGCATTTTTGGGCACGACGGGGTCTTGTCCCGTCCCTATGTTCAGTACTCCAGTAGAGGCTCGTATATACGAAGTGCGGGTTAGATGGTCTCACGAGGTTGCCACTGTATATCTATATATATATATATATGTGTGTGTGTGTGTGTGTGTGTGTGTGTGTGTGTGTGTATGTATGTATTATTTTGATAGCCTAAAGGCACATGTATATGAAAGTATTTTGTGTTTTCATATGAAATATGATTTTCCTGCGCTAAGAGTATAAAGATGATAAAAAGATCATTAAATGAGTAAAACGAGCGACAGAACGAGCGGTGCTCGGGGGTTAGCCCCGGGTACCGGTCGCGGCCCCTAGTTGGGTCGTGACAGTGCCCATCAATGATGTTCAGGTTACCGAGAAATTATCATATGAAGAGGTCCCCATTGCAATCCTGGATAGACAAGTTCGGAGGCTAAGAACTAAAGATGTAGCCTCAGTGAAAGTTCTTTGGAGAAATAATTATATGGAAGAAATGACTTGGGAGGCTGAGGAAGATATGAAATCCAGGTATCCACATTTGTTTCCACTCCCAGAAGAAGTTCAGACAGAGACGTCATTGTCTTCAGGTGCGTAACGCTTTCCTTCTTGTAGTTCCTTGGTCGTGTGGTGCCATTATAGTCGTTTTGTTATAGCCCTATAGGGCACTGTATATTTTGAGTTGTTTTGATAGGATGGTAGTGGTACAATTACAGGGGAAACTCTGGCAAAATTTTCGTAAGTAATCCTAAGAGTTTAACATTCGAGGATGAATGTTTCTAAGGGGGAAGGACTGTTACACCTCGTAGTTTGGTACGTTAAGATTTGTTAGGTGTTAACTGCGTAATTGTGGATGCTGGAGTACCTTCTAGGATATACGAGATTATACGTGCTTATCTTATGATCATGAGGGTTTAATTTCATGTAATAGGTCACGAAAGAGTCGGAGAACAAGTGAATCAAAGGGATTAAGTTCGTTGGAACTTTGAAGAAAGACGGGGGACCATTTTGGTCCAACTTGAAAGAAGAATATCTTTCAATATAAGAGGAGATTTGAGGTAAAGTAAAACCCTAAATTGAATTTCATGAAGTCTAGTTTCCAACGCAACAAACCGCGCGTCAATCTGACATAGGAATAAAACGTTATGAGCATTTTAAGATGGGCTGTCAGAGCGGGGAATTAACCCTGCGCGAACGAGCCAAGAGGTAGCGCGATCGCGCTGAGCAATTTTTTAGTCGGTCCAAGCAGATTCTGGAACTCTATATAAGGGGGCTTACCCCCCCCCCCCTTTCTTCATCAAAGCACACCAGAAAAACCCCCAAATATTATGAAAATTTCCTACAACATCCCAACATCAAATCTTAGCCCGAATTATGTATAATCTCCGAATTTAGGTCTAGACACCTTATAGTTGTGATTATAAAATAGTACTGTGGGGAGTCTTTGTTTGAGTTCAAGGTAAATGTTGAAAAATTTGATGTTTTAGCAAGAGTAAGGTATGAATCTTCCCTTATTGACATTGAGTCATGTTTATCTACAGAGATAAAGCTAGTAAATAATCGTATAACAAATTTGTGGGTTGAGAAATTGGATAAACATTATGTGAGATGTTTTATGGAACGATTTGGTATTGTTGATGATGTTATTGGCGTTGGTGTTGTTGTTGTTGTATTGGTTGTTGGTATTGTGATTTCGGGCTAGGGATATAAACATGGGAGATGCTGCTCGAATTTCGGCAGATTCTAAAGGACTTTGATTTAAAGACTTGAGATAGGCATATGACGATAAGTCTAACGGTAGTATGATTTCTCTTGAATATAGATTTACGAGCTCGGGACAATAAAAGTTAAGTAATAGAAGACCGAAAAGGTATGTTAAGGATATTTCTTTTTTTCTTGGCATGTTTCCATATATGGTAAGAGCGTGATTAGCCTTATGGCTCGAGGTTTGTCAAAGTAATGCTTGTCATACTGTTTTCTTGTTTCTGAGTGCTATGTTATTCTTCCCGAGGGGCCACATCCCCTCCCTATGTCCTTGAGTCATAGAGAGACAGAAGAGGCATGTTACAGTATCAGTGTTTTTCAGCATACGCATGATATACTGCATGATATGTATGTTTTTCTTTAGCCTGGCCACTTGGTCAGTGAGACATTTTTTGTATTACCTGGCTTATGAGCCATGGAGTTATTACCTAGCCTATGAGCCATGGAGTTATTACCTTACCTACGGGTCATAGAGTTGATTATACCTGGCCTATGAGCCATGGAGTTGTTACCTGGCCTATGAGCCATGGAGTTGTTACCTGGCCTATGAGACATGGAGTTATTACCTGACCTACGGGTCATGGAGTTGATTATACCTGGCCTATGAGCTGTGGAGTTATTAACTGGCCTACTGTTACACCTCCCATTTTATTTCAAGTAGAGTTTGGCTTATTGGCGGTGTATACCCTCGGTTTGGTAGTCCGTACCAGAGCTTTACTCACGAGATATATTGTGTTGTATGTGTACAGGAATATAAGTAAGCATCCTTGACATTACAGGGGAGTTAGAAGTGAAACAAATCGAATCGGAGTAAAGCAAAGCAGTTCAGGAAACTGCTGAAACCAGTCAGCATCGACGGCCACGTCGATGAGTCGTCGACAGGGTTCAGAACTCAGATATTTCAGGTGGCGGTTCGATGGACCGTAGACATGTCGACGACCGTCGACCCGGCTGGCCAACCCGCGGACCTAGAAGTTTCCAGCCCTGTCTATAAATATAAGAACCCACGTTCTATTTCATTATTTTCCATAAAGAGCAGATTCTATATCTCTCTAGAACCCTCCAAAAACCCTCCCTCTATTTTCACTACAATCTATACCAAAAATCCAAGATCAAAGCTAAGAATTAAGAGATTTTTATACTAGGAAGCCTACTAGGGTTTGTGGGGAGTGAGAATTCCTTTGGCATGCAAGTGGAGGATTCCATTCTAATGGAGTAGAGTGACTCAAGGCTTAAGGTGAGTTCTATGTTTATTTCCGATTATTGAGAGCATTGAGGGGTTGAAAGACTTGGATTATGGAAGAAATAGAATATAGATCCCAAAGGTGAAAGTAATAGTAATCGCAAATAGTAGTTGACATGAATCATGGATCTTGATGTATTGTGAATAGAATCTTGCTATAAATGATATTAAGAACATGGGAGAAACATAATAGGAGGACGAATGCGATATTGTATTATGATCATGGCTATGGATGCCCTTGAAATGGGAGTAGGAGAATTGAATGATATATGGTTGATGAAGATTGTGGATTATGGGATTATGAATGTTCTTACAAATGTTAGGAGTTAGTATATATTCTGGGGAAAGTTGTAGAAATTAGGGAGATGTTGCCCAATTTTCATTAGCTTTAGTTCAACTATACTTATGTTATCGATTATCTAATTTTTGTACGAATTCCCTTGAAGGTAGAATTGCAAGTTAGAGAGGCACGCGAGTGAACGATAGAAAGAGTTGAAGAGATACAAGGTATGTAAGGTTCGTCCTTTCTTTTCAAAGGCATGATCCCGATGGCATGAATTCCCCTATCTGTCCATGACCTTCTCCCATCCCATGAACTATGAGTCCATGTTAGATAGAGCCTCTTATATGATAAAAGAATAAGATATATTATGAATATGATAAGGGTAAGGGATGAACCAAAGTCTTGTGATTCTAAAGCTTATGATACAATACTCTCATGATGTACATGCTATGAATACGATATTCCATTTTACGAGAGTAATGACCATCAAACGATTTCTTGATGTTCATTGTTGCTAAACCCACATTATGATATTAATTCCTTCAAGGTGAGGTATGATGATCATGGATACTCCATACGGAAATCGGGGGTTCTCAACCTTACGTCACCCCGATATAGTTTTTGATTATCTTCTAGTTCGAATGTATGTTTTATGAGATGTGTACGATAATGAGGTTACACTATGCCTAGATGGCCGGACATGTCACCGCTAACGCGGGCTGCTTACGATTCCACTGTGCCTAGATGGCTGGACATGTCACCGCTAATGCGGGCTGCCTATGACACCACCGCGCCTGGAAAGCGGACATGACCACCACTAGTGGGCGGCGTATGATGGTTACCCGGATGCGGGTTAACGATGAGGGTATATGTGGTATGATGATAAATGTGATATGACTAAAACGCGCACGCACTCTTAAAATTTAAGCAGGTTATATATTCATCTCATGTCTTATGATTGTTCTATTATGCTTATTTTATTCATGCCTTACATACTCAGTACACTGTTTGTACTGACGTCCCCTTTCTTTGGACGCTGTGTTCATGCCCACACGTAGACAGGGAGGTGATCCAGAGTCGTAGGAGCTATCAGCAAACTTTGAGAGCACTCTATTATTCTGGAGGTGCCACTTATGATCATATTCTTTTGTGTATATATTTTTGGCACGACAGGGTCCTGTCCCGTCCTTATGTATAGTACTCTAGCAAAGGCTCGTAGATACATACGTGTGGGTTATTGGTGTCCCATGATGATGTCAGTGTATACTTTTGTATATCATTTTTGGTAATCGTACAGGCTTATGTTTATCTATATGTAGCCTTGGGGTATTTATATATGTATGTGTTCCGGTTGAGTGTGATGACTAGTGATATGAGCGGTGCTCGGTAGTTAGCTCCAGGTACCCGTCATGGCCCCTAGTTGGGTCATGACACCTATGAGTCATGGAGTTATTACCTGACCTATCGGTCATGGCGTTATCTATGCCTAACCCTCGGGTCACGGAGTTATGTCTATAGAGTTATGTTATCCTGCCTCTGATGAAAGGCAACCTAGGTCGAATACCATCAGATGCCTTCTTGAAATATTCATAGTATAGCTTGTTACTTTATTTCAGTTGTTACCTTGCCTTACATATTCGGTACATTATTTGTACTGACGTCCCTTTGTCGGGGGGGGGGACTGTAGTCATGCCTGCAGGTACTGATCGACAGGCTGATAGACCTCCCGAGTAGGTGGAATTGGATATCAGCTTATTGGTGAGCTCCCTTCTTGTTCGGAGTTTCCAGATTGTATGGTACAGTCACACTCCCCAGAGGCTTATAGACGAGTCTTGTATATAGTATGTCAATGTGATAGCCTTGTCAGCTTGTATATGTGTCTGTTGGAAGCTGTTGGTTTGGTACGATTAAAGCAGCCTCCTCGACTTGCTCAGTTACATATATATTTTAGGTGTACGCCTAGTTCAGGCGAAACAGTCAGCATATTTATGTATCTCCATATTAGACATTATCAATTTAAGTTGGGGGTCACTCCCCAGAGTTTCATATTTAGAGTGGTTCGCTCGAGCCTCGTGTGTCTTCGTGTGCCGGTCACGCCACTCCGAAATTGGGGCGTGACAGTAGTAGTACAATCAGTATAACTTGTTGAAGAATTTGCTGAGTTGGTACTGAAAAATTGATTTTTTTTAAGATTAGGTTCAAATGGGAGGGAAATCTGTTGGGGGTGGGCTTTTTCCCATGGTTTTTCCCTAAAACCTATTTGGCTACTCCTATAAATAGAAAGATATGGACATTAGAAGAGGGGTTCCCTTTTTAGAAAAAACAGAAAAATCCTAAGTTGTGAAGAATCATTTATATCTCTCATTCCTTATATACTCCTAGATATACTAACTATATAGAAAAAAAAAACATGCCAATATATCACAATTATCAAAAGAAGAACAATACTAATACATACTTTATATATATACTATTCAAAATATACTACAATATATTAGAAAAATTCAAAAACAAGGGCTGCTTTTAAAGAATCTTGGGTGTTGGTGCCGAAGTTGTGATCCAATCTCTCCTATTGTATCTTTTGGTTGCCCCATAGAAAGGTATTAGCCTATTCTAGTCCTTTTCTTTATTTCATGTTTCAATTTGATTGGTATATTGTCTGCCTATGTTTGATTTTATAGATACTATAAGTTGTCCATTTGAAGAACTTAGCATTTATATATGGTTTTAGGTCTATTTTGATATAAGCCTTGTTTGGTTACTGTTTCATTAAAACATCAAGGCTATCATGATATAATGATGTTCAAAAAGATTTTAAGTAATTAACTATTGAGTATTAAGGTTTACTAGGTTAAAATGAGTTAGGTGTTTGCTTTGGATCTTGTTTACTATCTCATTTTTTAGTCTTAAGAGGCTGGGATGATATATTTCCATTTTTAGACTGTTTGGTTGTTATTTCTGTAGCTCCTGAGTACCCTTAGTCCTGTGATGGTTATTTAGTTCACCTTTTAGTTTGTTGGATGGTCCCTAATAAAGTGTAGATCATTTGGTTTGATTTATAGATGTTTGCCATATGTTTATCATCTAAAAACTGTTTACAGTTTTAAAGTAAGCCTATGTTCTTGTGCTCATTGATTAGTAGTTGAGTTCTAGTTTATATGGCATCTTGAAGTGATATAAGCATCTCTGAAATGGTTAAGTAACCATCAAACAGGAAATGGCTTTAAAAATGAACTTAAGACTTTATTCTCTTTTGAAAAAGTGACTTGTTCATGTATACTTATGAGGATTTGTTTGAATCTGCCTTATGTGTTAATTTTAAGTGATCTTCTAGGATAATATAAGTTGAGAAAATAACTTAATAACTTCAGAATATGATGCTCACACCTTTATTTGTGTATACTTGAACTTCAAAGACTCTTAAACCTCTGCTTCCTTGGTATTATGTGTGCGAGAACTTGTTTTCATTCTTTTGAGGTAATTTTCTTTCCGAATCTGAAAAAAAATGACTTACCAATCCCTGATTCTCCTTTACTTGGATTAAGTGACATGTTAAGATCATAAGAAAGGAATTCTTGCTTGTCTTTATGACTGTTTTGCCTTATTTGGTATGCATTTGTAATTCTTAAACTTGGCTAGACATCTAAGAGGTTGAAATGATCCTGTCTACTTACTTGAAGAACACTAGAATGGTTAAATGTGGATTAAAGACTCTAAAAATGGAAGAATTTGTCTAATAATAGGAACTGGATAAGTCTAAGACTTGTCGAGCTGGTCCATCAGAATGACTTGAGTCTCTTTAGGTCTTGTGTGTATCAATCATTTATCTGAGTCATTGTTGATATATTCTGTGAGTTTGCTTTGACTAGATAAGCTCTAAATACCCTTTTTGCTTGCCAAACCATGTTGACACTAATGAAAATGAGAATGTAAACTTAAAAGGATTTTGAAAACTGAGCATAGTGATGGTTTCATGACTTTCCTTCTTTATGTTATTATGTGTGATATACACTGTTGACTGTAATACTCTTGAGTATATTAATTTGTGACCTAGGACAGTGGCGTGAACCTCCTTTGAGACTTGTAATTGTTTCCATGTGAATTTTCCATCGCTTGTGATTTTCTTTGACCACACTTGACTCATGTTTATTCCTAAGGATAGTCTTATATTCCCTCCTATTCTTCTGGATTTGCTGGTTCTGATTTGACTATCTCTTATATCTTAGTTGAACTCTATTTTGATCTTGTATTTGTGATTGAATCTGTTTGTTTAAATCCTGAAGTAAAGAAGTGGGAATAGCAGCTTATGGTTCTCTCTCTTAATGTTCTCTATAAGACGACTTGTATGTTGAGGCAATTTTTTGTAATTAGCTAAGCCTTTGTGACCTCTGAATGAACTTAAACTAGGATATAGAGACCTAAGGGATTATGGTAAAGCTGCGCCATGTAACACTGGACACTTTGAGTTTACTTTGAGTTTGATGATCATGATTTTTCATCCCTCTACTAGCTAGATTGCTAAAAATATGATGCGAAACTAGTGCTAAGTCCTTTAAAACTTGGTTTATTACTAATGTATTTACAGTTCTTTGTGACGACGGCCTTAAGCAATATTTGGAAGCTGATTTGTAATTTGAAGTTCTGAAAATTGCTTAAGTGTTATTACTGTTTTGAAAGTAGGAACTGAATGAGCCTTATGACCTATCAAGCTTGACAGAGTATTCTAATGGGGTTGAAAATGATTTAGTATATAACTTGCAGGACCTTGAGATTATAAATTGTTAATATGGGAGTCAAAATGGGAACTTGTTTTGTTAAAATGGATCCTAATCAGTTCTTAAATGCTTGTGTGTGCTTAGTTGAAGTCTTAAGAGTTGAAATAACAAAAAGATTAGAAACTCCCCTTTGTTTTGACACTTACTCCTGTTTTGAATCATTTAAGTCATATAGGGATTAAAAGGAACCTGTTTTTGACCTTGAAGTGATCAATTGCGGCTATGTGCTATCTCGAAACTTGGCGTTGTCTCGAATCCATTTGGCTATTCTAGAGAAAAACTGAGTTTTCTATTTGCTAAACAAGACTTAAATTGGCCAAAATTGTAAGAAACAAACCTGTTTGACTTAAAGATTGGAGATTGGGCTATAACTTGCAATTTTGCTAATTTTCCTAAGTCTGAAAATTTGAAGCCGAGTGAAATTCATCGTGTGTCAAGACTGTTCTTTATGATTCTTGTTAAGTGTTGTAATGCAATCTGAATTAACTATGGAAGTTGAAATTATGAATTTTGTTTTGCCTACCATTGATCACTAAGCTTACTTAATTAATAGACCACTAAAACTTTAAAACTAGAACTTTAAACCTTTTGTGAAATTGTATGTTCTTTGGTTCACTTGATTGCTTGTTTTGGACCTTATATTTAGATGAAGTTCCTTTAATAGTGATTAAGACATGATTAGTAAACTGGATCTGGACAAAAACAAATGTACTTTGCATAACATGTAGTGTTTAGGGAACTCTGTGAAGGTTCAACTTTATCAAGTCGTAACTCCAACTATGAGTGTTCAGCGTGATTCCTTCATTGGGGGAAACAGTGTCGTGGATCAACAGCAAATGGAGTCCCCACAACTTGGGGATGGTCTTATCTTTGATCAATCTTATGATTCTCTTTCTGAAGGCCAAACACTCATCAGCAGTATGGCCTGCCTGTTCTTGGTGGAACGGGCTACTTTTGTGTGCGAAGACCGGGGCACAGAGCGGCAACTACTCGCGGCTAATGGAGGTGGCTCCCACATTCTTGAGCTTGTCAAAGATTTCTTTGTATGTCACATGTCTATTTTCTCCAAATACTTAGCATCCCTATCATCTGCCCTTCTTTGAATCAAACGGGCTCGGATCTCGGCTTTGGAGTCCTTGTCTTGAACACAACTGTAGAGGATGAGTTTGGGAGTGAGAATGCCTTGCAAGTCGGCCCTCAACCAATCTCTATACTCTTCTTCACAACCCGTATAAAATCTATCGAGAGCTAAAGTGCCCGGACCCCAAGATATACGACCATTCCACTTACGAAGATAATCCCCGGCCCTCAGAATCCTATCACCGTCATAGTCAATGAAGAAATCCCTTATGTTTCCAACTTGGGATATGATTTGGGTCCTCTCAAATTGTATCAAGACTCTAGAAGGTGCTTATTGGCGAATCCCTCAAATTCCCATAAGTGGCAAGAATGGACACTTTCTAACCTTGACCACAATTGTGTCGGATACAAAGTCGTCAAATATCCACTGTACTCCATCCTCCTTAAGTCTATAAAAGGTGAAGGTCCAACTCTGTTTGTTCTGATCCCCAAAGTTTAGACAGATGTTAAACAACCCATCCTTTTCCGCTGGCTTGCTTAAGTATTGGGTACCCCTGACTTTGATCAGGTGTTTGAGGATCCAGCATTGTAGGAGTAGGTTACATCCTTAGAAGTATTTATAGTGGTTTCTACAAAGGCTTAGGGATTGGTACATACCGGCTAGGATGATAGGGGTTAAGTCAAAGTATTTGGTGTCTTCTTGTCGGGTTATGCCGTAAAAGATGGCATGGATGACTGAGATGAATCAGGTGTCTATGGCTAGGGTTCCATATTTAGGAAAGACCATGAGTCCCAAAAACCAAATTGAAAAGGCTAAGGATCGGGTGGCTTCCCATTTGGCATAGGTTTTGAATTCGGCTGGGTGTTCCACAAATCCACTTGGGTTACCGAATCTTTTATACAACTCTCTAAAGCATACGTTTGAGCCATGTGCCAAATTGGCATAGGATAAGGAAAGCATTTTGAGTATTTGGTGGTAGGTGGGCTTTTTGGGGATTAGGATGTAGTTGTCAGGTTTCTTTCTTCCTTTCAGACCCGACCCTACGCTTGTTATGACATCCCTTAATTCCTTCAAAGTCGAGGCCATTTCTACATTATCCCCAAAGCAAAAGACCATCCTATCTCGGTCCCAAAACCCAATGATTACCTCTATCAACTCCCTACAATCCCTCATTGTAATTATCGAGGTTAGGTTCCCTAAATGGCAAGAAGTTCTCATTCTTTCTTCTTGACTCATTCTCCCAACCATATACGTAGCAAGTCTGGTGTATCAATAACCATGTCAAACTGCAAGTCAATCGTCATCTACAAAAATGAAAAAAGGTTAACATTCCCTCCCTCCCCCCACCCCCAATAGGCAATGGTTTAGCACATAGGCACATTACATGTTCCAATTAGCACATAAATAATATGCAGTGTTTTTTGGGTCATAGGCTACGCTTGATAGGAGGTGGTCTCCCTAATGGGTTTAGATACATCTCAAATATCCAAACTCTTCTAGTTCATCTTTGGATTTAGCTTAGCTCTAACCTAGGCATATACAACAGTGGGTTTTTTGAAGTGACCTTGGACCTGAGCGAACTACTCTAGGTGAACCGTTGTCGGCTGTAGGGTGACCGCACACCAACTCCGCATTCAACATATTCCAAAGAAGGGATGTTTCGGGTTTTTTAGTGAAGGCTGGACCGCAAGCCCGCGTGCCCCATTTGAAACCATGCTTTTTGCTAGGAGTGACAGAATTTATGATATGAAATGCATGACAATTTATACTTTGCAAGAAAGTAAACAAATAAAAAAATATTCACAAATAATATCACATTATATTGAAACCTATATGGTTAGAACCTAGAAAATCCCCAGCGGAGTCACCATATGTTACGGTTCACTTTTATGCGGGTGCATAAAGCTACTAAGAGGTTGTTGGTGCTCTAAATAAATAGTATTTTTAGAGTCGCCACTTAATTTATTAAAGGAAAATTAGGAAAACTGTGTAAAAAAGGTTTATCAAGCAAGAGAAAAATCCTTTTAGGACCAGAGTTCGAGATAAGATTTCTCGTGATCCCCTAGGGAAGGTTTTAAGTACCCTAGTGTTAAGGATCCGTAGAATACGATTGACCTAGGAACTTCAATGTGTGATTAATGTGATTATTTGCTAAAATGTTTACTTTATCGCAAAATGTCATACTTATCATAATTGAGGAATTGACATCCTCAAATGAATCATTCATTCTTTTAAAAGCTTCTTCATTTTCCAAAATGGATTGATGAACGAGTTTTCGCTTCTCCTCCATTTTAGCTTCCCGATCTAAGTATGTTTGGAATATTGCCATGATGCCTTCATATCCGGCACTTTGCCCTTCACTTGCTTTTTCATTGTTCCTATCAAGCTTAAAAGCTCAACTGGCATTTCATTAGAACAACTTGGGGGAGGGGGGGGGGGGGGGGGGGGGGGAATAATTGGGACAATCACTCCAGTGTCCATCTTGACCACCGCATATATTATAAATACTCCCATCATAGGAATGCGACGGTGTACACATCTCTCTCCCAGGAGCCTTTTCACAATCTTGCAAAATTGGGGTCCTCCACAATATGGACATGGGTCTTCAAAATATGAGTTGCAACCATCAAACTCATTTTCATTCCAAGATGCCATAGTGACACAAGTAACAGAAACAACAAATAAAAACAAAGACTACCACAAAGAAACACCAAAAATCACGAACACATATGTACAAGTTTGGACCAAAGCAAGTAAGCTTAAATATCAAACTAACCCAAATACGCCAAAGTGTTCCCCGGCAACGGTGCCAAAATTGGGTACGTTCAAATTCACTCCTCAAAAAGAAAGCGTACACGGTCATATGCAATAATATTTACCTAACTATGAGTCGGGGTCGAATCCCACAGGGAACAATATACTAGGCGATCAAGCAAGTAAGTAATTTTCACTTTCTACACTAAACCAAACACTTTTTCAATATTTGAGTTCTGGTTTATAAACTAACAAAGACAAAACTAACTAGAAAGTGGATAAATGATCAATGTCCTCATAAGCAAAGGAAAACAAGAGAAATTACTTTCAAGTCACGATCCAATGTATTTTACAACTAAGAGCGAGTTTATTGTACTGAGAAAAATATGAAGGTTACACCCGTACAATTACGGTTAGAACACGTGGCATGTAGGACAATTCATGAGGTGAATTAACACTAAGACCACCAATAGCAGAACCACTATATCAGAGTAAGCGCTAGGTCCGGTGTAATGTTACAGTAGCTCCGGAACAAGAACGCAATGGTCTACCATTACGTGCCAGCTCAAGCGTTAAGGTTACAGTGTTATTATGTCTAATGGTCCTCTTCATTACTCATTATTTCCATATATTTAAACCTCATTATGAGCAGGGGGGAATACAAGGAATATGTGCCTCTAGTTTCATTATAGAGGACACAAGATATAAGCTAATATACTCAGTTCTTACACTTATTCTTTGCAAAATCCTTATTCTTATTGTCTTCTTTGTTAAGCTCCACTGCCACGGTCTATCCGGAATGAAGGGGCCTTGGTTTCGAATTGACACCTGCAGCCCCGGCCTTTCCTTACCTCTTATTTTGTTTATGAATATTTATATTATTTCGATACGAATATCATTGTGTTACTGATTACTTAGATCCATGTGTCCCTGACCACATCTGTAAATTCAGCTGAACTGTTTTACAGGTAAATAGTTTGGCACCCACCGTGGGGCCGGGACAGTTGTGGTTGTCACTGTGACCATTATTTGTTTTATTAAAATTGTTTAAGTTTCCTATTTGCCTAAGTATCCATTTCAGGTATGACATGAGTTAACGACAACACGAATAGTGGAAACCAACGGGGCAACCTCCCACTGGCACCGGATGGACAACCCTTTGAAACTGGCTTGTAGCCACCGACGTGGAAAATCAAACAATAGAAGGAGAACATGACCTCAACGTCGACGCAGACGGTAACCCTACTGATGAAACTATGGCGAAAACCATCCAGATTCTGAGAGGTCAACACTATGGAATGATGGCAGAAGTGGAACTGTTGAAATAACTCATTGAAACCTTCACGGGTGCATCGGTAGGCAGGGGAGCGAATCCCATCGGCATGCCTGCAACAGCTGCCAATTTGAAAGCCACTAATGGAAGCAGGCAAACTGTGGGAAGGAATGGAGATGCTTTAGGAAGTGAATCTGCTCACGTTGATCCCTTCCAAATTGAAGTCAAGCGGTGCATGAGGGAGATCACCAGGAAGATGGACCAACTGCCAAAGAGGCAAAAAAGAACGTGAAGGAGTTTCAGAAACGCTTTATTCCCAGGGCTCCCCCGGTCATCGAAGGGCCCGATTCAAAGAAATACGGTCAGCGGGCATACACACTTGAGGCGACCCCAGAACCACTCTTAAAGTGGTTTAAAATTCCCGATATTCCCAAATACGATGGGACCACAGACCCGCAGGATCATATCACGACCTACTTTATGGAGGTCAAAGGAAATTACTTGCAAGAGAAGGGCATCGAATCAGTACTGATCAAAAAATTTGGCGAGACTCTTGCCCAGGGATCCTTGACATCGTATTCCCAGCTTTCAGAACATTCAATCACGTCATTCTCCAAGATTACTGATACTTTTATTATTGCTCATGCTGGAGCAAGAAAGGTAAAAACCTAAAAGGCAGATATCTTCCGCATCGCTCAGGGAGAGTCGGAATGTCTCAGGGATTTTGTTACCCGACTCAAGAAGAAATGTATGCTGCTGCCAACCGTACCGGACGAGTGGGTTGCAGAGGCTTTTACCAAGGGTTTGAACCCGTCTAGTTTGCATGATTCCCGAAGGCTCAAGGAAGGACTCTTAGAATTTTAAGCTACAACTTAGGAGGACGTGCATAACCGGTATGAATCCAGGATCCGGGTGAAAGATGACTAGTTGGGGGCTCCTTCCTCAGTTTCCCCTACAAAGGTGGACAAAGATTTCAGACAAGACCAAAACTTCTCAAAGAATCATTTCCAACCGTACCCGCCACCAGAACCAGCCAATGGTTGATCCGGTTATCGATCGTTGGAAAAACCTGGAGGAAGCAAAAAAGATAACTCCGGGAATAATGGATGGGGTTGCAGCCTAATAACAACCAGTTCGGGATTCCTCCGAAGGGGATGGAGCATCCCAAACTCTCGCATTACAGTTTTACCATTAGCGAATCACAAATTGTTGATGTTCCGAAACTGTTCCGTCATCACGCCCTCCTAAGCCGTTGCGATCTAACCCAAGCTCAAGATATTACACGTGCGAGTTTCACGAAACCCAAGGGCACAAAACCATCGATTGTACAGACCTTCAGGAGGAGGTGGCCAAAAATGCTTGTCAGGGGACATTTTCGAGAGTACTTGAGCAAGAGAGGAAGGAATAATTATGGTAAAGCCAATCCCCCCGAAGAGAAGGACGAGCCAAATGTTCCCCCGCACATCATCAATATGATTTTTGGAGGACCTATGATCGCCGGAACTAGCTTCACAGCATCAAGAAAGATACTCGAGAAAAGAGAACACGAGAACTTCTAGATGATGATAGAATTACTTTCTCCAATGAAGACGCAGCGGTGTCACCTTACCCCATAATAATGCTCTTATTATCACCATATTTATTGGAAGCTACCAGGTTAAGGGGGTCATGGTAGATCCGGGGAGTTCAGCTAATATCCTTCGCTAGAAGGTGGTGGAAGAAATGGGACTTCTTGAGAAAATGATACCCACTACCAGGATGCTTTTAGGGTTCAATATGGCCAGCGAGACCACCAAGGGTGAGGTTGACCTGCCCGTGGAAGTTGGAAACGTCACAAAGTTGACAAAGTTTTATGTGATTGGCAGCGACATGTAGTACAACACTATTTTTGGGAGGCCCTAGCTCAACGGTATGAAAGCTATCCCCTTGACGCTTCATTTACTGCTCAAATTTCTCATTCTGGAAGGGATCAGGCAGAATCAGGGGGAGCGGTCGACAAGGGATATGTTCGTTGTAGAGGAGCCCGCAGTAGATGAAAGCCCAAGCAAACCTACCTTATAGTAATTATAGAGCCCGAGTCCCACATCGGATGCAGATCAACAAGCCCCAATAGATAGCAAAAACGATTTGAGGCCCGAGGAGGTTGAAGATGATTATAGGGTCCCAAGGTATTTCTAGCCCCCAAACGATTCAGATGCTATTAAATCCACAGCTGAGGAGCTAGAACAGATAGCATTACATCCGGAACTTCCGGAACGAAAGGTATACCTAGGCACGGGGTTAGCCCCGGAGCTCACAGAGACAATAATTGCTTACTTAAGAGATAACAATGATTGTTTTTCTTGGTCCTAAAAGGATATGACAAGTATTCCATCGGATGTAACAACTCACAAGCTCCGACTAGACCTCATCTTTCTGTCGGTGCGATGAAAGAAGCATCCCATTGTAAAAGTCCGCAATAAGTTTGTTAAAGAAGAGATAGCTCGCCTGTTAAATATTGGGTCCATACTGGAAGGCAAATATTCAAACTGGCTCGCAAATGTGGTTGTATTACCGAAAATGGGTAATAAATTTAAGATGTGTATAGACTTTAAAGATCTGAATAAAGTATGCCTAAAGGATTCATTTTCGTTGCTAAGTATCAATCAAAAGATCGATGCTACGGCCGGACATGAGGTAATGATTTTTCTCGATGCCTACTCAGGGTATAACCAGATAAGGATGCACCTGGAGGATCAAGAGAAAACTTCCTTCACAACTAATTTTGGTACATACTATTATAACGTAATGCCTTTAGGGTTGAAGAATACGGGAGCCACCTATCAAAGGCTCATGAATAAAATATCCGAGCAATAAATAGGTAATACCACGGATGTCTATATAGACGATATGTTAGTTAAAAGTCTCTATTTTGGGGACCATATTAGGCATTTGTAGGAAACATTTTCTATCTTGAGGCAATATAATATGAAGTTGAACCCTGAGAAGTGTGCATTCGGAGTCGAGTCCGGTAAATTCTTGGCTTCCTTATCTCTCAAAGGGGAGTTGAGATAAACCTAAAGAAAATAAAGGCCATCGATGATATTTCATACATGCTGGAAGACCAAAAGGCTAACTAGTCAAATAGCTTCCTTCAACAAGTTCATATCGAGGTCTTTGGAAAAGTGCCACAAATTCTTTTCACTGCTCAGAAAGAAGAATGATTTTAAATGGACATAGGAGTGTCAAAAAGAACTTTGGGACCTCAAAGCGTATTTTTCCTCACCTCCACTGATGTCCAAACTAAAGGATGGAGAACTTTTGTTAGTATATGGGAGGATTAAGGTATGCAATTTCCTCTTTGCTACATGAATTGAGTCATGTCAGGGTCCGAAACTCGGTACCTATCTTAGAAAGGATGGCTTTCGCCTTGGTAATGTCCTCGCGTAAGCTTCAGCCTTATTTACAATGCCACTCAATTGCCTTGGTGACCACCTTCCCATTAAGAAATGTACTCCACAAGCCCAAACTTACAGGGCAATTGGCAAAGTGGGCGAGTTGAGTGAATTTGATATTGAGTATAGGCCTCGCACTGCAATCAAGTCCCAAGTCGGGGCGGACTTTGTGGTGGATTTCAGTGCGGATGTGGTCCCCCAGACTTAGAATGAAGCTTCTCTAGCTCAGGGGGCTACATCCGTAGTTTGGACACTCTACACGGATAGGGCGTCCAACGTAAAAGGCAAGGGGCTGGGGGTTGTACTCTGTGCCCCTACCCGAGATGTTTTGAGGCAAGAAATTAATAGCGTGACTCTAACTAACAATTAAGCGGAGTATGAAGCTTTGATTGCAGGTCTCGAGCTAGCCCAGGGACTCGGAGCGGAAGTCATTGAGTCAAAGTGAGACTCCCTTCTATTGGTAAATCAAGTGCATGGAGTGTTCGAAGCCAAAGAGGAGCGTATACTAAAGTTCTTGGAGAAAGTTTTAAGTTTTCTAACTCGATTGAATGGACAGTGGTGCACGTTCCTAGAATGGAGATTGTGGAAGCTGATGCATTGGCCAATTTATGCTCGTCCACGGAGTCAACGGGCCAATCTCAAAATCCGCGATCCAGCTACTTCACTTGGATTTGGATCAATCAGGATATGATGAAGTCAATTCCACAAGCCTCATTTGGGATTGGCAGAATGAATTCCTGGACTACCTCAATCATGGAAAGTTATCGGAGGACTCAAAGGCTTTTCAGGCCTTAAGAACTAAGACGGCCTGGTACTATGTCGCTAGTAACCTACTTCTTCACAGATGCTTTTTCGGCCCGATGGAAAGATGCATAGGACTTGAGGAGTTGGATTACGTCATGCAGAAGGTTCACGAAGGCATCTATGGTAATCATTCTCGTGCGGAGTCGCTCGCAAAGAAGTTACTCCGGGCTGGGTATTACTGGCCTCGAATGGAGGAGGATGCCAAATGTTCATCCGGAAGTGTGACAAGTGTGTTGATACCTAATTTTTGACCTCCCATAATTTATTTTAATTACCCAGAATCCTTGGATATCAAACAGAGTGAAATGCGTATTTTTGACAAGTCAAAATGATTTTATAACATTATTTAGCTAATATTTTGCCATTTCATTTGGCAAAATAACTTCAATAATATTATGAATCAATTTAGAAATTAATTTACACATTTTTATAATTAATATGGACCAAGAAGATGATTTAAAACCATTATTTATTTAAATTGTTAAAATTATCAGGAAAAATCAATTAGCAAGCACTTTACTCCGTTAAATTCAAGAAATCTGATTAATTAAATTATTTAATTACCTCAATTCTTAATTCTGCATATTTAATTTGCATCTACGCAATTTCTTGAATCGATCATAATTAATCAAGCACTTAATTGTGTTTAATTTCAAAAATTGCTTACTAAATGGTTAATTGGTGCCACAATTGAAATAATCAATTGTTGGCTAATTTTGGCCTTAATTCAAATATCCAAATTCATGGTTTAAGTCAATTGATGTCATCATTGAAAAAATAGCTTTTTAGTTGTTTGGCTAAGTTTAATTTTGGCCTTAATTGAAATAGCCAAATTCATGGTTTAAGTCGATTGAGGCCATTATTGCAAAACTAGTCTTTAATTTTTTGGCTAGGCTATATTTGCAACTTAAGACCACTTTCCTAATTAACCGTGTACTTTAGTTAGGTTAATTAAATCATTAGGCCACTAATTAAGGTGTTCAATTAACTTATTACCTTAGTTATAGCCATTCCCGTATATATACAAACATATACACAGATATGCATGTGAATACACGTACATCATGTGTATACGCGTATATTGCCCCTCCCCTCCCCTCATTTTAAGTTAAGTCAGGCCTAGTCCGCCAAGGACCAGACCCGGCCCAATATCGTTTAAAAGGGGTAAAACCCCCAACTCTTCTTTCATTTGCACCAAACGACCCCTTAAGTGTTGGAGGAAGGGTTTCCTCTATGAAACCCTAGCTGCCTCCTCTCTTCTCTCTCCTTTCCGACGTAACACACGCCGAAATTAGCAAAGATAAGGACCCGCATGTTTTTCTCTAGTTGTGGTATGGCCGAGAATGGAAAGAGCATTAATTGCTCTGCCATTTCTCATCCAAAACCACCAAAGACTGATCCAAACACAATACAATCTTCTACTTTTCTGTGTTTACAACAGATAGAACTGATTTTCTGTAATTGCATTTGTTTGTATTCATTTTTTGAAGGGCCTATTGTCATTGGTGTGGAGAGAATCATGTGGATTGACCTTAGATGAGTCAAATCCGACCATTGATTCCTCCTTTACCTTCATTTTGGTCCGTTGATTGTTGTTGATTTCATGAAATTTTTGAAGTCCCACATCGGACTGAGTTTAGGGTTTCTAACAATTGGTGTTCTATATACAGAACCCCAACCCTTTACATTACATAGACCTTCACAGGCTTGAATCTGATTCTGAGCTTAAAAAATTCCGATTTAACTAGGGTTAGCATTTTATTGCTTAAAATACTGACTTAATCAAAATATTAGTCTAAGAGTTTTTTTTCTCCTTTGTTGTGGTTTTGTGGCTGAGTATTGGGGTTGAGGAAGCAAGGATTTCTTCCAAGTTCAATCTCGACATTGGTTGCACTCAGAAAAGGTAATGTTCTTTCCTTTTCCTTTATTTTTTAGCATTTAATGTTGTTTAGTGTTTTCTGTCAATTATGTGTTTCAGTTCTGTTTTGTTGATTATGTGATTAAGTTTATTGATAGTGTAATTTGTTGGCTTATTTTCTTGTTTAGTTAATATATGATTAGTACACATTACTAGTTTATAATCATGTAATTAGTGCAATATTCTATTTAAGCATATGACTAGTTCATGATCTTGTTTAGTAAAGTAGTTGATTAACCTTACCTTAGTTAAATCCTATCATTATGATACTTGTCATACTTAATTAATGTGATCTGTCTACATCTTAAGAACCTGCAAATCATGTTTAGCTTAATCAACTATGTTTGTTTGGTATGAAATGTTAGGCCTGCAAATCAGTAACTGCTTAGCTACACACATATCATCCACTATATCCAAACTAGGCCTTCTTTGTTTTAGAGCTCCATTTACTTATCTGTGGTTAAGTCATACGTTGAAACAAACCTGTTTGTAAACTTTGTTTCCTTTATAGTTAGTTGAGTCTATACTAGTTTGAGGAAGTTTTGTACTGATTCAATACATGTCCATGGTTGCCTAAATAAGAGATGTATGTCTATAATGATTATTACTGTATTTGTAGGGTCTGTGTTGCTAATGGATTATGTTGGTTTACTAAGATATACTATGTTTCAGTCTAAATTTGAGTTTAAACTTGACTTTGTTAACTGGTAATGGTAGAAGATAGGTTAAGTTGTAGCATGATCCTCTATGCTTAAAATATTGGTTTAAAATGAGATCTAAGCCATCTAGAATGAGTCTAATATCTTGTTAGGTGTCTTTTATAAATATTTGGATAAAACTACTTAGGTTTGGTTGTATGATTAGTATGATAAGCCTGTGTCAAGCTCAGACGTGGAGTTAGTTGACTTGAAAATATGATGTGTGCATATGAGCTATGCAAAATATGGTATAATGAATCAGCCCTTTATAATTGAAACATGTTATCCCATCTCTGTGCTTATAAATATGTCCACTTGCTAACATCAATGTTCTTATTGAATGGTACTATCTTGTGTGAATCTGTGGAGTTTCAAATAGTCCTAACGCTCTTAATAAACCTGGTTACCTGCTTTTTGAATATATCACATAAGGATTGTTATTTGCCTTCACTTGTTGTCTGAATAGGAGTCAGCCAGCGCTCTAGGTTTGTCAGTTTGACCACCATGAACCTTATACAGAGCCTCTGAATATGAGTCAATTGCATGGCCATTTTTAATAGTTTCATATGGTTACCATGTATTCAATCTGAACCTCTGAATGTTTACTGTGAGAAGTGTCATTTGGATAAGAGTTTAGGGGGCATCTATCTGAATTTTATATGAATCCTGAGGCTTTTGTTGACTGCCTAAGTGTTAAAATGTTTAGTAGTATGTTCTTATGTTGAGTTTGAACCTGTTCTTCGCCTGTGCATATAGTTGTTATTCTTAGAGTGTCACATAAACATGCCAAATGCTTATTTTTCTCCAGAAGACTTGTTTGAACCTAAAACTTTGGTATTTGATAGTCTATTATGTGCAACTACGTCTGTTTTCTTTCTTGTGACCATTTGAGAATAAATCACCTAATATGTATATATATAGGTGGGAAAATATTGAGAATCTTGCCTTATATTTGCTTGTCTACCTTTAGTTGACTCTGTTAACATCCATTCCTATAGATGTTTGGCTTATATGATATTGCATCTCTCTTTTTCCCTTTATTACTTGTTCATACTCAACTGAACTTGATGTTTGTCCCACTGTAGTGAGTTAACTGCCTCATGTATACAGTCATGCTAGGTTTCATTTATGTATCGTTGCATCCTGTAATATTTGAACCTTGAACATAGTGTATATCACTTGTATCATGTCTTTTAAACTGCCTTTATGTCTTTTCTGAATAGTATGCTTGATGATTAGCTAAAACTAGGTTTTTTCTATAAAGTTTACATAGTTGTTGTACTTGAATATAAGCTATGCATATAGAAGATATACTAAGGATATACAAAAGCTTTGTATGCTCATGGCGTATATGAACTTGTATATCTAGTATGTACATGGTATACATTTTGGTATAATCAGAACAGGGCCCATATGTTAAAAAAAGTTTGGGTTGGACTTATTTCTTTGTTTCACTTTGTATTGGGCCTCCATTTTCTTTTGCTATTTCCTGTGGGAGAAATCTCAAGTGTGTCTTGGTCCGAAAATGAAGTGAGTTGAACACTTATATGAATTTTTGAAACCAAAAACCCCCTTTCCTAAGGGGACATTTTGCCGAAATTTTGAATCATGGAAGTTCCTTCTCCTCAAAATGAATTGGTTGAAGAAGAGTTTTCAAATTTGAATGATGAGCCCGAAAATTCTTATGACCATAACGAGAGTTGTGGAAGTGAATAAGTGGTTAAACTTGAAGAGAAAAATTTTGATGGAGAAATCTCTAATTCTCTTAAAGAAGAAGTCGAGGAGATGTTGAAAAGCATAATGGGGAGGAGTGAAAGATGTGGGCAAGTCTTGACCAATTTGTGGGAAGAAGTTCAACATGAAGATGATGAAGCTATCCAAAACATCGATTTCACCATGGCAAGATTTTTACAAGCTTTGAACGACTTTCAACTTGAAGAAAAACTAGACAAAGTTGAAATTGTAAGCCAAGATTGGCTTATGAATCAATCCAACAAGTTGCAGTATATGGGGATCACCGTGAAGGCATTTTACGGATGATGGAAGAATTTCTAAAGATTCATGCTGAGCAAAGTATAGAAGTAGAGCTACTTGAAATTGCTATCCGGGAATTGGAGGCCGAATTGAATGCAAAAATTGAGACATGTGATGCTCAATATCAAAGGGTCATGGAATGTAATTTGGAGATGGCTTTAATTGAAGATAAGGTCAAGATTGATTGTGAAGAGCTAATGGTGAATGGCCAACCGTCCAACCCAAAAATAATGCAAGATGCCGAGATTGAAGAAATGTTACTAGAGTTAAATGAAAATTTTCATAAAATAATTTTTGAAGACTCTAGTTCATTTTCGGGTGAGGATGTCAAAATTCATGCAAGTTTTGAATTTGAGCGCATTGGACCACATTCTAACCATATATAAACATTATGTTTGGTTGGTGAAATGAAAGTTGAACTAACTGAGCCTATGGAAGATTTTGGAGATGAAGAACAAAGCGTTTTTATTTTGAAATTTGCCATGCAACGAAGACAAAATGACATGCCTCACTTAAAGGCCAAAAAGTGCAAAATACGACACCCGAGAATTGGTTTCTTTGCTTTCCTACCACCGTCCCACAAGCACCGCCGGAATCTTGAATCAAAGTTGGGGTGAAAGTTCATATCCTCCAAGTGGAGAGAAAAGTATCAAAATTGGTACACATCGTGCCATGACATTAATTGTGGCACTTGGTGGACCCATCATTTTCAAAATTTTAAGTCTTTTTTTTCACTTCTCAAAAAAAGAACAAAAAAATTAATTTTTTAGACAAGTTCTCATTTTTCCTTTATTTCAATTCAATTTGGTATTTTTAACTATTTATGAAATTGATTTACACAAGATTTTGTAACGACCCGTTTGGTCGTTATAGTTCTTTTGGCACTTTCGCCCGCTCCTGAACACTGATGAGCTCCCTGTTGACCGTAGGGGACCGTTGACACGCTTCCCGAGGTTTCTAGACTGGATTCGGGTAACTCTGGAAAAAATATACGCTTAAAAGTGAATGTGGTTGACCTGAAGTTGACTTTTGGGAAAACAAACCTTTTCATAATTCCGTCAATTTCGAGAGATCCGGATAGTCGTTTAGAACTTGTGTGTGCATTTGGTTCGGTTCCCAATGCATTCGGATGCATTTCGGGACATTGGATGGGAAATGAGAATTAAGACATCGGTGGTTGACTCGGTCAACGAGACCTCCGTTGGGAATTCCGAGGCCACAGGCGGTTTCGTAGCACGTTTTTATGTGGGACTAGGTATATGGTACGTTAGCAGATAGCCTTGGGAGTTAGTCAAAAAATCGGATCGAAAGGAAAAAACTTAGGCTAAGTTCTGGTGTTTGGTGCCCGCTTTGGCGGCACCAGCACCGCTGGGGCAGTGGCCTTGCCGCTGAAGCGGTACCAGCCATTTTAGGCTTGACCACTAAAGTGGTCAGGTGGCCGCTGGGGCGGTGCAGTTACTGCTATAGCGGTCACGAGCAGTGACTATTCATTTAATGAGTCTTACATGAGTCTTAGACCCTCATTATTTCATATCTTGATATTGGGGTTTGCGAAAGCTGTTCTTGGAGACAAATTGAAGGAAATCTCGGAGGTAAAACCTTGTCTAATATTTACTCCTCTTTAATAGTAATCATCTTAGATTTTCCCCTTCCCTTTCCAATCCCTTGGAAATGGAATTTGAAGGAGGATTTAGGGAGAATTTTCTCTAAGATTATACTTGATAAATTGGTGATGTTAATGGTGAAATGCGATGAATCTAAGCTTAGCAAGCCCATATCTTCCACTTTTAACGTTGAATTTTGGTTTTGGAGAATTAGGGTTCATACCTAATTTGGGGGTTTTTACTTGAAATTAGATTTGGGAAAATTCTTGAGTTAATTCAATAATTAATGGTTGGGTTATGATTACCTAGGATTCAATTGGGTATTTTACCCGTGATTTTCCTGTTTCGTTCTTGTGGGCCCGTTTTCCCAATTTCTAGAGTTAAAATTGTTACACCCCGTATCTTCGAAGAACACTTATCAAATTTGAAACATAAGTACGTTGAGTTAGGGTTAAGTAAAACCACTTTGGAATATAAGCAGCAAGCATTATTAATTTTATTTAATAAGTGAAGGATGTATATAAGGTATGTTGGAAGGTTCTATAAGGAAATGAGTGGAAGAAATGGAGTGGTACGACTTTGGAGAAAGGATGGGTAATGTTTTGTGTGAAAATTTTGGTCCAACTTGGGGGACGAATATCTCTGAGCATATGAAGTGTTTTAAGGTGAAACAAAAGCCTAAAATGAATTTCGTCGACTCTAGTTTCCAACGCAACAAACTGGTCGTCGATAGGACATCGGAGTAGAGAATTATGGACGTTACAAGTTCGGCTGACAGAGCAGAAACACATGCTACAGTAACCGACTTCTTACAATAAAATGCTACAGTGACCCCAACCCGAATTTGACCCTTATAGAAAGGGTAAGAACCCCCTTTTTGTTTACCAGATTTAGCCCAGAAATTTCCAGAAAATTGAAGAGAGAGAGAGAGAGAGAGCGGAAAACAAAAGTGAGCAATTTTCAAGTATCGGAGTAGTGGTTTAGGTCCGGGTAATGCATGGTTGTTCTAGTATTGTTTTGTGGTGGATTTTAGCGTGGATATTGAGGATATTGCTGTCCTAAAGAGAAAAAAGGTATGAATTTTTCTCTTTTGGTATTATTTAAGGCTTATTGATGGAGATAAAGTCGTTAAATAATTGTGTAGTAAGTCGGTTAGTTATGGAAGTTGGAAAACAGCGTGTGGGCTGTTCTATGGAATACTTTGGTGTTAGAAATGATGTTATGGATGTTGGTATTGTTATTGTTGTTGTTGGTTGTTGAATTGAGAATTCGGGCTAAGCATATGAACAGGGGAGGTGCTGCCCGATTTTCGAAAGAATATAGAATAGTATAATTTGAAACTTGGTACAAGTGTGTGATGAAGAGGCTAACGTTAGTATAAATCCTCTTAAATGTAGACTTGTGAGCTCGGACACATAAGCGCAGCTACTAGAGGTTGAACATGTATTTTAAGGCTTGTCCCTTTCTTTCAAAGGTATGATTCCTATGGTACGATTTCATAAATGTTTTCATAACTTCTTTGTTTCCAAAAGCTAGATGTTTATGACTCCAAAGCATGATTTCCTTGCTGATAACCCGTAAATGTTTTCCAAAATGTCCGTATTTTTCCAAAACAAAGGTTTATGATTTTGTAAGCTTTTATGACTACAACGACGGACAAGTTTTTGTAATAACAACGATGATGTCAAAGATGAGAATATGTCTATGATGATTATGATGAGAATGGTTTCATGTTTGAAAGTCTGAAGTTGTGGATTTAATATGAATATGAGAATATTGAGTTATTTCTTGATCCTCAATTTTATTCCTTGATAATGACACTATTTTCCAAAGACTTCAAAGTATATGAATTGACGCTTTATGATATTTATGATCTGAATCTACGTTTTCCCTTGATGTTATTTTTCATTGATAGTCTCACCTTATAATGCTCGTCCCTTCAAGGTGAGACACGCTGATCATGATTATTCCATAATACAATCGGAGGTTACCGACCATACGTCACTCCGATGGAGTTATAGCTTTTGATTGGGCTCTTATGCATGCTTATATTGTGATGCTTACACCGCGCCTATACGGCCGGGCAGCACCACTACGCTGGGCATAGTGGGCGGCTTATGGATGATGAAAATAACACCGTGTCTATATGGCATGGGCAGCACCACTAGTGGGTGGCGTGAGATGATTACCCTGGACGCGGGCTAATGATGTTATTTGATTCAGACAGTTTATGTATGTATGGGTGATATGTTTTGAAGGTAAAAGGAAGCATGCATGATTCCGCCTTAAGAGGCAAGCAGTGACAGTCATACCATTTTCTTATATTTTCCATATTTCCTTATTATGTTGTTGTTCATGTTCCGTACATATTATCATGTTATCATTCATGCCTTACATACTCAGTATATTACTCGTACTGACGTCCCTTTTTGTGGACGCTGCGTTCATGCCCGCAGGATCAGGTAGCCAGACGAACGATCCACAGTAGTAGGACCTCCCCTCAGCAGCAGTCAGTACGCTCCATTGATCCGGAGCTACAGCCCTTTTGGTATGCTATTCGGTTACGTACATATATGGGTATGGCAGGGCCTTGTCCTGTCCTTTCTACAATTTGTACTCCATAGAGGTCTGTAGACAGTGATATGTAGTCGTGTTGTTATGTAGCCCCGTCAGCACTCATTTTGTTGTACGGTATATATGTGTGGCGGCCAAATCGGCTCGCGCTATTATTCTCAGTGTTTATGTTTATATGTATGCGTTGGCCGAGAGTTCCCGGTACGGTGTTTCTTATGTTGATTGTTCGGGAGATAGTCAAACTCAGTTACAAATTGTGTATGGGCCCAGGATAGTTAGTGAGAGGTAAATGTAGACGTAGGAGTGTTTGACCAGCAATGGTCGGGCACTTGTTACGGCCCATCAGTTTGGGTCGTGACAAAAGTGGTATCAGAGCAGTTTGTCCTAGGGATTGTCTACAGACCGTGTCCGGTAGAGTCCTGTTTATGGGTGTGACGCCGACCACACTTATAAACAGGCGGCTGCATGGCATTTAGGAATCACTGACCTTTCTTTCTATCTTAGATCGTGCGATAGAGCCAAAGTCTAAGAGAGATCGTTTCTGACCCTTTTTCCTGTAGGTAAGTGCAGACTGATGAAAGATGAAGAGATCAGCCTTAGATAGTGGGAGTGCTAAGAAGGCCCCCAGAGTTGATCCAGGACCCCAGGCTCCAGGACCGAGCAAAAGGAGCCTCAGTTATTCTATTGAGACTGATACCTCGGAGGTCCCAGCGACGATTCCTCCAGAGTTTTTGACTTCCAGAGAGGAGGATCCCTCAGGGGACAGCTATGACACAGATCCGTCTGAGTATTCGTCTGGGACACCGGATGAGGAGATCCCCGAAGCCGTGCCAGCTGCTCCTATGGTGGAGCACTACGTCAGACTAGCTACTCCAGTGAGTGTTACGGATTACTCTAGCCCTCTATCCTGGCCGTCGGTAAACTAGGAGTTGCCCGGTTATCCATATCCCTCGGACTCGGAGGAGAGAGATGATGAAGGCGAAATGAGTAGATGGTGAGTAGACGATGATGAAGAGCACACTTCACCTTATAGGCCACCAGATCAAACTAGAGACCGATCGGCTACAAGTATATGTGCCTTTATTGGAATTTTCTATGTATGTACATTTGTTGTAGATTATTATTTAATAGTGGCGAGCGGAAACCCAAAGAGGCCGATAACCGAATATTTATATGTAACGGCGACCAAGGTGTGTTCGCTACCATTGGGAATCTGGAAATCTAGGACGGAAAGTAGTCATACATACAGATGAAAGGTGAATATTGAGAATTAAAAAGGCCAAAATAGTATTTGTGTAGTCGGAAGAGTGAGAGACCCTTTCTAATTCGGAGGGAGATGCGTTACGAGAACGTTTTGGAATCTGTCAAGAGTTCAACTTACTTTAGATTATGTGGTGAAGGTCAGGCGATGAGGTGGATACGATTATACCAGCATTAACGCACCGGATGTCATCAGAGTTTCGAGGTTAAGCGTGTTGGGGTGAGAGAAATACTAGGATAGGTGACCCCTTGGGAAGTGTACAAAAAGTCCTATAAATTTAGATATGAGAGGCAAATGACAAGCTAGAGCAGCCTAAGGGAGATTGGAGTATGCGGAGTGGTTGGAGACCTTAAGAGGTCGTGTAGGATGAGGCGGACTAGACCGATGAAGAGGAAAAAAGGTGCATCACAGCTCTAGAATTAGGGTGAGTTTGAATAGCGTTTGGAAATATTTTGTAAGCGAGATGGTAGTAATTATATATATATACGTATGCATATGACATCCCATACGTAGCTATATCAGCGCATATGTGTATCCCGGCAACCAACGTTGCGGTATATGAAGGCATTAATCGAACAGGGTAACGAAGTTCAAGTGACAAAAAAATAAATGTTACAAATGTTACAAAGTAAGCTGATGCTATTTTCACTACAGGTTAGGCCTGGAGAGCTTTAATGTAATGACATTTGGAAAAGAACGAAAGTGAATATATGGAAGGTAAGGAGATCAAAATGTCAAAAGTGAGAAATATGAGTAAGTGAAGCCTCCACGAGGGACGATGGGCAATCACGGGACTACTTGGGTAAAACTTTGAAGCTAGGCATGCGAGTTGGATAAAGTGTGGCAGTACGGAACAAAAGAGGAATGTGTGGGGTCAGAGAATAGGCTTCGATAAGTGGGGCTAAAAGAATAGTGACCACGACGAGGAATGTGAAGTAAGAAAAAGAATGGTTAGGCTTTGCGACGATGTTAAGATATTTCCAGCTCTTAAAAGGTATAAAGGGATAAGTGTGTGGTCAATTAACACGGTTGCCTCGGACATGGACAAGCTTTCCAAAAGGATGACTTAAGAATAGAACGGATTTGCGCATTTAAAGGAATATTTCATGAACTTCAGAGCCGATACTACAAATAACAAGAGAAGAAAGGTGCTCGAGGAGGAAGAAACCCAAGGAAAGTTAAGGATGAAAGTAGGAAAGGTATACTAATGGGTTGGTCGAAGGAAGAGGAGAGCATTTAGGAGTAGAATAACTGGAAATCTTTAACCATGGGAGTAAGAAGGATACTTTAACGAGTTGGCGGTAGGACACCGATTACTCATCGGGGAAAGAACAAGGATGATGAGTCGACACAATTGATTAGAAAATTAATGGCATGGAATAAGAATTCATGTGAAGACCGAGAGATTTAATCATAGAGGAAATGGAATGAAATGTAAGGAACGTGCATGGAATACCACTCGGCCGTAGCATCATAAAGATAGATAAATGTTCGATGAACGAGGATAGAGAGAGTGTAAACTATAAGAATTTTATGCTAAGGGCAGAAGTAGCAGGACGCTCGAAAAACTTGGATGCATAGCTGCAACACAAACGCGTAGTTAAGAAGAATTATGAGTAAGTGAGCCAAGCGGGTGAAAGGGCTAGTAGTGGATGGAAATGTATGGAAATATTGACAAGAATGATGAGATAGACATAAACGGAAGAAGAACTCAGGGGAAGAAGTTTTAGATATGGTATAAGCAAAGTCGGGAAGAAAAACGAGGAGTAAGGTATAATCGAAGACTTCATAAAGGACGTGGTGAATCTCGATGTCCCTGTTAACTTGCGGGTCCGAAAAATCGTTATCATAAAAGACAGAGGTGTGAAAAGACGGAAAAGAAGGCATCAGAATTGGATCTAACCCTTATAAGTATTCCGATTGGATACAAGACTGTAACTAGCAAGAAGATAGACAAGTCAGATCATACGATGATGGAACCCTGACCCTAAGAAGATTGTGAAGGGCGGCAAATAATTATCGAAGACGATGGTTACTCGAAGGCTATGGGCGTATAAGGACCTCCTTAATAAGGGGGGAAGAACATACTAGACTTGAAAGGAGCTATGACGTTTCAAGCCCCAGAAAAGGAGATTTATTAGCTCAGGGCCAGAGTTCGAGGCGTATTGGCATATCAGGAAGATAACGGAACGAAGTAGAAACAAATTGACAATAAGTGTACCATGAGGTAGACATAGGGAGAAAGTATGAAAGATTACTCAAGAGAGAACTTTACGTCAAGATAAACTACGATATTTTTAGACCATGATTTGAATCCCTCGTATCGGGCAAAAAGTGCGCCGTACTTAAGTATGCAGTGACATGCCCTAAAGGGTAATGAAAAGAGCAAGAAAGGTCTCCAAGCTAAATTTACAAAAGGTGTTAGAGAGGATGACCAATCCAAAGGACACTTGGGATGACAATGACAATTGTAATAAAAGGAACAATGATCGGTAGTTTGGAAATTTTTGAAGGAAAGAAAGAACGCTGCTCCTATGAATGGAAATAAAAGAGTTCACCGGATATTAGAAAATAGTTCATGGACCACTAATTATACTGAACATGAGAGCATATGCTATGAAATTATATGAACCGTCAACATGAAGCTATGGCCAACTACAATTGTAAGAAGGCCATACCGGAAAGCCAACAAGGAATAATGACTGACGAAACGATCGCCGATACAAGGAAATCGAAGATAAGTATACTTGCGTTACAAGAGAGTCATAATAGAAGAATTGTCGTGGTCCTATGCTTCTGGAATTGTATTGATAGATGTGAGGGAAGGAAGTAAAGAAAAAGTTGTAGCAGGAGCTCAAAGATTTTGCGAGCTATGAAATTAGTTGAAATCGAATTATAAGTTTGCCACAAGTGTAACTAGACTGCGAAGGATAATAAATGGCGAAGAAACATTACGTATATACGTATTTCGGATAATGATATACTGGCCTTAGAAAGGAACATAACCATTAGGTTCACTAGCGACAAAGTTATGCTGGGTAAACATTTGGAATGTAAGGGTAAAAGAGATGGCGACAAGGACGTAAGGATTAGAGAGCCTGATTAATGGACTACAAAAAATCGGTACAGTGTATATATAAGATCAACAGGTACAAAAAGGATAGCCCGAGATGGCACTGAAGGAGTAAACGCAAAGAGGGGCCGTAGAAAGATAAAGGTAGCTGCCCACTAACAAGGAAAAAAGGAGCGAGAAAAAAAAAGGTACTTACAGGACGATGAATAGTTATGGCACGGCAAGTCAAGACTACCATAATGGTGAAAGAACAAGAGCAAGATGCTAGTTAATTTCCGATCATGTAAATGAGGACAAAGAAGTGAAAGAAGATGATTGAAGGCAATAAAAGAGTCAAGAAAGAATGAGAAGAGACTGATCCAAGTTATAGTTTAAGCAAATGGTTATCGGACCCTAAAGGAAAAATAATTGTTCTACCGAATCAAAGATGGTGTCGTAGGTTGGCGATACAGCAACATTCGAGGACGAATGTTTCTAAGGGGGGAAGGATGTTACACCCCTTATCTTCGAAGAACACTTATCAAATTTGAAACATAAGTACGTTGAGTTAAGGTTAAGTAAAACTACTTTGGAATATAAGGAGCAAGTATTATTAAGTATATTTAATAAGTGAAGGATGTATATAAGGTATACTGGAAGGTTTTATAAGGAAATGAGTGGAAGAAATGGAGTGGTACGACTTTAGAGAAAGGATGGGTAATGTTTTGTGTGAAAATTTTGGTCCAACTTAGGGGACAAATATCTCTGAGCATATGAAGTGTTTTAAGGTGAAACAAAAGCCTAAAATTAATTTCGTCGAGTCTAGTTTCCAACGCAACAAATTGGTCGTCGATAGGAAATCGGAGATAGAATTATAGATGTTAAAAGTTCGGCTGACAGAGCATGAAAACGCGTGCTACAGTACTGCTACAGCACCGACTTGCTATAATACTGCTACAGTAAAATGCTACAGTGATTTGACCCGAATTTGACCCTTATAAAAACGGTAAGAACCCCCTTTTTTTCACCAGATTTAGCCCAGAAATTTCCAGAAAATTGAAGAGAGAGAGAGAGAGAGAGAGAGGAAAACAAAAGTGAGCAATTTTCAAGTATCGGAGTAGTGGTTTAGGTCCGGGTAACGCATGGTTGTGATTCTAGCATTGTTTTACGGTGGATTTTAGCGTGGATATTAAGGATATTCCTATTGTTGTCCAAACAAGAAAAAAGGTATGAATCTTTCTCTTTTGGTATTATTTAAGGCTTATTTACGGAGATAAAGTCATTAAATAATTGTGTAGTAAGTCGGTTAGTTATGGAAGTTGGAAAACAGCGTGTGGGCTGTTCTATGGAATACTTCGGTGTTGGAAATGGTGTTATTGATGTTGGTATTGTTTTTGTTGTTGTTGGTTGTTGAATTGAGAATTCGGGCTAAGCATATAAACATGGGAGGTGCTCCCCGATTTTCGGAAGAATATAGAATAGTATAGTTTGAAATTTGGTACAAGTGTGCGATGAAGAGGCTAACGTTAGTATAAATCCTCTTAAATGTAGACTTGCGAGCTCGGACACATAAGCGTATCTACTAGGAGGTTGAACAGGTATGTTAAGGCTTGTCCCTTTCTTTCAAAGGCATGATTCTTATGGTACGATTTCATAAATGATTCCATAACTTCTTTGTTTGCAAAAGCTAGATGTTTATGACTCCAAAGAATGATTTCCTTCCTGATAACCCGTAAATGTTTTCCAAAATGTCGGTATTTTTCCAAAACAAAGGTTTATGATTTTGTAAGCTTTTATGACTACAACGACGGACAAGTTTTTGTAATAACAACGATGATGTCAAAGATGAGAATATGTCTATGATGATTATGATGAGAATGGTTTCATGTTTGAAAGTCTCAAGTTGTGGATTTAATATGAATATGAGAATATTGAGTTATTTCTTGATCCTCAATTTTATTCCTTGATAATGACATTATTTTCCAAAGACTTCAAAGTATATGAATTGACGCTTTATGATATTTATGATCTGACTCTATGTTTTCCCTTGATGTTATTTTTCACTGATTGTCTCACCTTATAATGCTCGTCCCTTCAAGGTGAGACACGCTGATCATGATTATTCCATAATACAATCTGAGGTTACCGACCTTACGTCACTCCGATGGAGTTATAGCTTTTGATTGGGCTCTTATACATGCTTATGTTGTGATGATTACACCGCGCCAATACGATCGGGCAGCACCACTACGCTGGGTGTAGTGGGCGGCTTATGCATGATTACACCGTGCCTATATGGCCGGGGAGCACCACTACGTTAGGCGTAGTGGGCGGCTTATGGATGATGATAATAACACCGTGTCTATATGGCACGGGTAGCACCACCAGTGGGCGGCGTGAGATGATTACCCCGGACGTGGGAGGCTCGGACGCGGGCTAATGATGTTATTTGATTCAGACAGTTTATGTATGTATGGGTGATATGTTTTGAAGGTAAAAGTAAGCATCCATGATTCCGCCTTAAGAGGCAAGCAGTGACAGTCATACCTTTTTCTTATATTTTCCATATTTCTTTATTATGTTGTTGTTCATGTTCTGTACATATTATCATGTTATCATTCATGCCTTACATACTCAGTACATTACTCGTACTGACGCCCCTTCTTTTGGACGCTGCGTTCATGCCCGTAGGATCAGGTAGCCAGACGGACGATCCACAGCAGTAGGACCTCCCCTCAGCAGCAGTCAGTACGCTCCATTGATCTGGAGCTACCTTTTGGTATGCAATTCAGTTACGTACATATATGGGTACGACAGGGCCTTGTCCTGTCCTTTCTACAGTTTGTACTCCATAGAGGTCTGTAGACAGTGATATGTAGTCGTGTTGTTATCCAGCCCCGTCGGCACTTATTTTGTTGTACAGTATATATGTAGGGCGGCCAAATCGGCTCGCGCTATTATTCTCTGTGTATGTTTATATGTATTCGTTGGCCGAGAGTTCCCGGTACGGTGTTTCTTATGTTGATTGTTCGGGAGACAGTCCAACTCAGTTATAGATTGTGTATGGCCCAGGATAGTTAGTGAGAGGTAAATGCAGACATAGGAGTGTTTGACCAGCAATGGTCGGGCACTTGTTGCGGCCCATCAGTTTGGGTCGTGACAAAAATAGACATAATTGATATCATAGCAATATTAGTATCATTCTCCATGATTTCTAATTTAGAATTCGATTATGCTTAGACTACTTTGGTTCTGAGGTTCAAAGGAAGGGCAAGGCAACAGAGTGACTTGTTGTTGTTGCGGTTCGGCAGTCCAGGTAGGTTATGGCTTACCTCTAGTGAGACTATGCATAGCGAATCACATATTTAGAATATAATGTCGGAGACAGCATGCGAACCTTCAGGTATGGAGTTGGGCTGGATATTGCCTTTGGTTGAGCCCTAATATGTGTTGGAGCCACCCCGTTACATGTGTTTATTGTTAGATTTTGATAGTTGAAGCTACGAGTAGTGGTAAATATCAGAATCGGTGTTACTATCTTGACTGAGATATGGTTGACATACCGTTGTTGGAATTTGCATTGTGCTACATTGTTGACGTAACTGTTGTTGGTACGAGTAATATTGATATATTGCTGGCATACCCTTGATGGTATTGTGATATGATACATTGATGAAGTACCCCTTCATGGTACTTGTGATATTGAACATGATCGTTGCCACTTAATGTACTCATTGCACTCATTCTCACACATTCATAATGCATGGCCGATACCCGATAACGATCCGGTATCGTTGATTGAGTAAATTGATCTTTGATAAACTCCTTATTTGAGTGATTGTAAAGGCCGATGTCCGAGGGTCAATTCCGGAATCATTGATAAGTGCATTGCATACATTCCCTCGTATTCATGATGCATGGCCGCTAACCGGTAATTATCCGGTATCGTTGATTGAGCGAATCTTTTACTTGAGCGATTTTGAGAGGCCGATGACCGACGATCTATTCCGGTATCGCTGTTGCACGGCCGATTGCGATGTTATTCCAGAATTGTTGTTAGTGCATGGGCTCTGCGGGTCCCCCAGAGTAATGCCGGTGAGACTCCCCGTGTGAGCAATTAGCCAGGGTCCCGTCTGACTATTGGGCAAAGATCCGAGAAGGGTGGCACTAAGACTTCGCGAGTCACACTGGGTTGTGCTATCGAGATGTTAATATTTCCGTCCGGAGTACATGTGTACACCTCATTTGCATGGCATTGCATCTTACCCATTCCATTATTGCATTGTACTGCATTGCATTGCATTGCATTGGCTTGTTTATTGATTCGTGCTGATTAATTGATTGATTGAGGATTGAATTGGATATATACATATTCAGACTTGGTATACTTGAGTTTAGAGGCTTACGTAGGCAATGATTAATATTTTGCTGTGAACTTATTATCTTCTACTGTTGCATTCCTTTCTATCTGCTTATTTTCTGAAATATGTTGTCTATGCTTGGTCGGCCGATGATGCCTACTAGTACTGTTGATTGTACGGACCTGCACTTGCTTAATTCTTTTATGAATGCAGAGTATCTGGTCGGATCTACCTCTCTGACTCGTGGCTGATCGACTCCTCACATTCCACTTGAGTTTTTCAGGGTGTGCATGGTGTCCGCTGACCTCGAAGACTCTTTTATTGCTTATGTCTTACTTTTCACTCAAGACATGATTTGAGACATTTTATGTATTATTATTCAAACCTTAGTATTCGGATTTAGATGCTCTTGTATGACCAGACCAGATACTGGGGTGAATTTCATTTACTTCCGCACTTGTTAACATTATATTATATTGTGAGACTTGCGTTATTTTACTTTCATCAGCTATTTTCTACTATTGTGAATGTTGAGTTAAATGTTCGCCTATCGAGGTGGGAAAGGCAGGTGCCCGTATGACCTAATGCTGAAATGGGTCGTGACAAGCTGATATCAGAGCCCTAGGTTACCCAGTCTTTAATACAAGGGCGTGTCTAGTATGGTCTTGTGGATCGGTAGGATGAGCTCCGTACTTATCTGCGGGAGGCTACGGGACATTTAGGAAATCTCACCTTCTTTATTTCCATTATGCTACTTTATTCAAATTGGTATCTGGAAAGACCAAATTGGTATCTGACTCCTATCTCTTCTGTCACAGATGGTGAGGACTCGACCTACTGTGGCCCGAAGTTAGGTACCAGAGCCCGCTTCTACGGCTAGCACCCGAGGGCGAGTGACAGCCAGAGGGCGTGGCAGAGCGAGAGGTCGCGGAGCTTCCCCAGCCAGGGGTAGAGCTCCAACGATGGGCTAGTAACGAGAGAGGTCTCCATCTCTCGAGCTCGAGTATCAGCCGGGTAGAGACCAGACCGTAGAGGATGGCGTGGCCCAGCACAGACACAACCTAAGGTTATTTTTGACCAGGCCGTGCATGACACTATGGCCAAGATCCTACTTCACCTTGATGCCCAGCAGGCGGCCGCCAATGTTACTACTCCCGACGGGAGTTCACCGACTAGGTTTGGGGCGCAGACCCCTGAGCAGGGCCCCATGCGGGTAGCACATCGCGCCGCAGCTATGGCTCCCCACATTGAGGCTATACCCGCCCATGGGGAGGATATTAGACCCATAGATGGCACCGTTATGACTATTACTGATCAGGACCTGGTGGGGAGGTTCAGGAAGTTAGAGCCACCGAGGTTCTCTGATAGCTCGTCTGAGGATGCCTATGAGTTTATCCTTGATATGCATTAGTTGCTGCACCGTATAGGGATAGTGGAGACCCGTGGAATAGATTGTGTGTCCTACTAGTTTCACGGCGATGTGAAGTCGTGGTAGAGGTATTTCGTGGCGTACAAACCTGAGGGTTCTCCCCCTTTGACATGGACTCAGTTTTATCGGGCCTTCCTTGAGAAGTATATGCCCCGGTCCTTGAGAGAGGCTTGTAGGGAGCAATTTTTACACCGTGAGCAGAGGGGCATGTCCTTGGAGTCTTATATGATCCATTTCCTCTACTTAGTTCAGTATTCTACTCCATTGATCCCAACTGAGGCCGATAGGATCAGACGCTTTGTGGGAGGACTAGTGGGCTCTCTATAGATTCTTTGTCTTCAGATGGAGTCTATGGGGGTCTCCTTCCAGTCCATTATTAAGCATGCTTCTATGGTTGAGGGCGCGAAGGCCCGTACTTTTAATGGTGGTGACAAGAGGCCACGTCAGATTGGCAGTGTTTGGGGTTTTGGTATGAGGGGCACCTATCAGTTTTTGAGGCTACCTCATCCCTATTTTGGTCGTCCTGTGCAATCAGAATTACCGGCTTCCTACATTGAGCCACCTAGACAGAGAGCTCCTGAGAGTTCGTTCTCTAGACCAGTGGACCGGGCTGCTTCATCTGGGTCTTCCGTTTTCGTGTTTCAGCATTTGACTCCTCTTACTTGTTTCTCTTGTGGATAGGTTCGGCATGTTGCCAGGAGATTTCCCCGGCCTAGGCTGGATTATCAGCCGCCGAGGACTCCTGTATCATCCGATGGCAGAGGAGGGACTTCTCATAGAGGCAGTGCTCAGTTAGGCCGCGCTACTTCCCATGGTTCCGGAGGTGAGTCCCAGCCAGCTAGAGGTGGTACTCAGAGTGCGAGAGAAGGATCCCAGACTGGGCATAATAGAGCCAATTGTTACTTATTTCCTAGTAGGCCCGTGGCAGAGGCCTCAGATGCTGTGATCTCAGGTACCATTTCTGTCTGTGATAAAGCAGCATTTGTGTTATTTGATCCTGGATCCACTTATTCATATGTATCTGCATTTCATGCCATTGGTTGGGATTTACCCTATGATAGTATAGATATACCTGTTCATGTGTCTACTCCAATCGGAGATTTTGTGGTTGTTGATCGAGTCTACAGGTCTTGTTTAGTTACTTTTATGGGGTATGACACCTTGGTAGATTAGATGATTCTGGGTTGATATTATATTGGGTACGTCCTAGGTTTCTCCTTATCATGCGATCTTGGACTGTCACGCCAAGACAGTTACTTTAGCCATGTCGGGCATCCCTAGGCTTGAGTGGAGAGGTACTCCTATTCCTGCTCCGAAGAAGATTATTTCCTTCCTTCGGGAGAAGAAATTAGTAAGTAAGGGGTGTTTAGCGTATTTGGCGCATGTTCGTGATACGACTATTGCATCCCCACCCCTTGAGTCTATTCCTATTGCGAGTGGGTTCGCGGAGGTGTTTCAGTCAGATTACCGGGTATGCCACCCAATCGTGAAATTGATTTCTGTATCGACATGGACCTGGGTACTCGTTCTATTTTCATCCCACCATATCAAATGGCACCTACCGAGTTGAGAGAACTTAAGGAACAATTGCAGGATTTATTGAGCAAGGGGTTCATTAGACCGAGTGTCTCCCCTTGGGGTGCTCCTGTGTTATTTGTGAAGAAGAAAGATGGGACCATAAGGATGTGCATTGATTACCGCCAGTTGAACAAGGTCACTATCCTAAACAATTGCCCTATGCCTCGTATTGATGATCTATTTGACCAGCTTCAGGATGCTTCGGTGTTTTCTAAGATTGATTTGCGTTTCGACTATCACCAGTTGAAGATTAGGGTGGAGGATATTCCGAAAATAGCATTTCGGACGAGATATGGCCACTATAAGTTTCTAGTGATATCTTTCGGGCTTACCAATGCCCCAGCTGCATTTATGACCTTGATGAATGGCATCTTTAGGTCGTTCCTTGATTCTTTTGTGATTGTGTTTATTGATGGCATCTTGGTGTATTCCAATAGTAGAGTGGAGCATGAGAGCTATCATCATACCGTCCTTGTGTTGTTGAAGAAACATAGCCTATTTGCAAAATTTTCTAAGTATGAGTTTTGGTTAGAGTTTGGTTAAAGTTTATGGCATTCTTGGGTCATGTAGTGTCCAAATAGGGGATTATGGTTGACCCATAGAAGATTGAGACTTTGAGGGGTTAGGCGAGGCCCACTGTTGTTACCAAGATTCGTAGTTTTGTGGGTTTGGCTAGTTATTACCGTTGCTTTGTGAAGGGTTTTGCTGCCATTGCTTTTTCCTTGACCAGATTGACTCAAAAGGATGTTCCCTTCCAGTGGACGGATGATTGTGCGAAGATCTTTCATAAGCTCAAGCTTCTTTTGACCATAGTCCCGATCCTAGCCTTACCTGTGGAGGGCACGGACTTTGTGGTCAATTGTGATGCTTCTCGTATGGGTTTGGGAGCGGTGTTGATGCAGGAGGGTAGAGTGAAAGCTTATGCTTCTCGTCAGTTAAAAGTTCACGAGAAGAATTACCCCTCCCCCCCCCCCCCTCATGATTTGGAGTTGTTGGTCGTAGTCTTGGCCTTGAAGCTTTGGAGGCATTGCTTGTACGGTATCCATTGTGAGGTTTTTACCGATCATCATAGCCTTCAGCATGTGTTTACCCAGAGAGATCTTAATTCCAGGCAGCGCCGATGGATGGAGCTCCTGAAGGACTGTGACATCTCTATTCTGTATCACCCCGGATAAAGCCAACGTGGTAGCTGATGTCGTCAGTCGCAAGGTAGTGAGTATGGGGAATTTAGCTCGATTGATTGTTTCCGAGCATCCATTTAAGGATTCTCAGTTGAGCAAGGTCCGACATAAGGTCTCGAGAGAGCAGGCCAAGGAGGCCGTGATTGATTCTGAGGGCATTCTGAGGATTATAGGATGCGTATGCGTTCCTCGTGTTGGTGATCTGATTAAGTTGATCTTATCTGAGGCCCATAGCTCTCGCTATTCCATTCATCCGGGAGCGACTATGATGTACCGTGACTTGAGGCATCCCTATTGGTGGCGCCGTATAAAGAGGGATATAGTTAATTTTGTGGCTAAGTTTGGAAATTATCAACAGGTAAAGTATGAGCACCAGCAACCTGGTGGGGTGTTTCAGAGGATGGCCATTCCTAAGTGGAAGTGGAAGAGGATTACCATGGACTTTGTCACGAGTCTTCCGAAGACCCTTGGCAAGTTTGATTCTATTTGGGTGATAGTGGATCGACTGATTAAGTCCGCTCACTTTGTTCCGGTTCAGGTTTCTTATACTGCGGAGAAGTTAGCCAAGATGTACATTCGGGATATTGTGGGATTACATGGGATCCCTATTTCTGTTGTATCTGATCGGGATACTATCTTCACTTTCCGATTCTGGAGGGCATTTCATGATGAGTTGGGTACCCGATTTGACTTTAGTACAGCTTTCCATCCCCAGACCGATTGCCAGTCTGAGCGGACCAGTCAGGTGCTCGAGGATATGTTGAGAGCGTGTGTTATTGACTTTGGTGGTCATTGGGATCAGCACTTGCCCTTGGTGGAGTTTGCATACAATAACAATTATCATTCGAGTATTGGTATGACGCTTTTTGAGGCCTTATATGGTAGGAGGTGTAGATCTCCGATTGGTTGGTTCAATGGGTTTGAGGCTCGACCTGGGAGCACGGATCTATTAAGAGAGTCCCTTAATAGAGTGGGAGTTATTCAGGCTAGACTCGTGGCGGTTCAGAGCCGGCAGAAGATGTATACGGACCGGAAGGTTCGGTATTTGAAGTTTGCTATTGGGGATCAGGTTCTATTGAAGGTTTCACCTATGAAGGGTGTTATGAGGTTTGGTAAGAGGTTCAAGTTGAGCCCTAGATACATTGGCCAGTTTGAGATCGTGGATTATATAGGCGATGTAGCTTGTGAGTTAGCATTGCCACTAGGCTTGGCGGGAGTTCACCCGGTCTTTCATGTTTCGATACTAAAGAAATACCATGGCGACGGTACCTACATTGTCCGTTGGGATTCTATATTGTTTGATGAGAATTTGACTTACGAGGAGGAGCCTATCGTGCTCTTGGATAGGCAGGTTCGAAAGTTGAGGTCCAAAGAGATTGCTTCTGTGAAAGTGCAATGGAAGCATCGTCCTGTGGAAGAGGCTACTTGGGAGATTGAGTCTGATATGAGTAGCCGATATCCCCAGTTGTTCACTGATTCAGGTATTTTCCTACTTTCCTTCTTTTCTTTCCTCGAGGACGAGCAACGGTTAAATTGGTATCTGATGTAACGACCCGTTGGGTTGTTATAATTATTTTGGCACTTTTTCTTGCTCCCAAGCACTGGTTAGCTCCATTTTGACCCAATGGAACTGTTGACATGCTTCCCGAGGTATATAGACTGGATTTGGGTAACTTTGGAGGAAATATAGGCTTAAAAAGTGAAAGTGGTTGACCCGAAGTTGACTTTTGGGCAAACAAATCTTTTTTGCAATTTCATCAATTTCGAGAGGTCTGAGTAGTCGTTTAGAACTTGTGTGTGCGTTTGGTTTGATTCCCAATGCATTCAGATGCATTTTGGTACATTGCATGGGAAATGGGAATTAAGGGATCGGTGGTTAACTCGATCAACGAAACCTCCGTTGGGAATTCAGAGGCCACAAGTGCGTTCGTAGCGCGTTTTTATACGGGACTAGGTATCTTGTATGTGAGCAGATGGCCCCGGGAGTTAGTCGAAAAATCGAATCGAAACGAAAAAACTTAGGCCATGTTCTGGTGTCTGGTGCCCGCTTTGGCGGCACCAGCACCACAGCGGCAGCACCGCTTGGGCGGTGGCCTTGCCGCTGAAGCAGTACCAGCCATTTTAGGCTTGACCGCTAAAGCGGTTAGGTGGCCGCTGGGGCGGTCCAGTTACCGCTACAGCGGTGACGGGTAGTGACTATTCATTTAATTAGTCTTAAATGAGTCTTAGACCCTCATTATTTCATATCTCGATATTGGGGCTTGGGAAAGCTATTCTTGGAGACACATTGAAGGAAATCTTGGAGGCAAAACTTTGTCTAATCCTTTACTCCTCTTTAATCACAATCATCATAGATTTTCTCCTTCCCTTTCCAATCCCTTAGAAATGGAATTTGAAGGAAGGTAAAATGGTGATGTTAATGGTAAAATGTGATGAATCTAAGCTTAGTAAATCCATATCTTCCACTTTTAACATTAATTTCGGATTTGGAGAATTAGGGTTCACACCCAATTTGGGGATTTTTACTTGAAATCAAATTTGGGACAATACTTGAGTTAATTCAACAATTAATGATTAGGTTATGATTACCTAGGATTCAATTTTATATTTTACCCGTGATTTTTCCGTTTCGCCCTTGTCGGTCCGTTTTCCCAATTCTAGAGTTAAAATGGACATAATTGATTTCATAGCAATATTAGTATCATTCTCCATGATTTCTAATTTAGAATTCGATTATGCTTAGACTACTGTGATTCTGAGGTTCAAAGGAAGGGCAAGGCAACAGAGTGACTAGTTGGTGTTGTGGTTCGGTAGTCCAGGTAGGTTATGGCTTACCTATAGTGAGACTATGCATATCAAATAACATATTTAGAATATAATGTTGGAGACAACATGCGAACCTTTGGGTATGAAGTTGGGCTGGATATTGCCTTAGGTTGATCCCTAATATGTGTTGGAGCCACCCCGTTATGTGTGTTTATTGTTCCATTTTGATGGTTGATGCTACGAGTAGTGGTAAATATCAGAATCTGTGTTACTATCTTTACTGAGATATGGTTGACATACCATTGTTGGCATTTGCATTGTGCTACATTGTTGACGTAACCGTTGTTGGTACTAGTAATATTGATATATTGTTGGCATACCCTCGATGGTATTGTGATATGATACATTGATAGGGTACCCCTTCGTGGTACTTGTGATATTGAACTTGATTGTTCGTACTTAATGTACGCATTGCACTCATTCTCACACATTCATAATGCATGGCCGATACCCGATGATGATCCAGTATCGCTAATTGAGTAAAATTATCTTTGATAAACTCCTTATTTGAGTGATTGTAAAGGCCGATGTCCGAGGTTCAATTCTGGAATCATTGATAAGTGCATTGCATACGTTCCCTCATATTCATGATGCATGGCCGCTAGCAGGTAATTATCCGGTATCGTTGATTGAGCGAATCTTTTACTTGAGCGACTCTGAGAGGCCGATGACCGACGATCTATTCTGGTATCGTTGTTGGACGGTCGATTCTGATGTTATTCCGGAATCGTTGTTAGTGCATAGGCTCCGTGGGTCCCGCAGAGTAATGCCGGTCAGACTTCCCCTGTGAGTAATTAGCCAAGGTCCCGTCTGACTGTTGAGCAAAAATCTGGGAAGGGTGGCACTTACACTTCGCGAGTCACACTGGGTTGTGCTACCGAGACGTCGATATTTCCATCCGGAGTACATGTGTACACCTCATTTGCATGGCACTATATCTTACCCATTCCATTATTCCATTATACTGCATTGCACTGCATTGGCTTGTTTATTGATTCGTGGTGATTGATTGATTGAGGATTGAATTGGATATATACATATCCAGACTTGGTATACTTGAGTTTAGAGGCTTACGTAGGCAATGATAAATATTTGGTTGTGATCTTATTATCTTCTACTGTTGCATTCCTTGCTATCTGCTTATTTTCTAAATTGTGTTATCTATGCTTGGTCGGCCGATGATGCCTACCAGTACTGTTGATTGTACTAACCTGCACTTGCTATATTCTTTTATGAATGCAGAGTATCAGGTCGGATCTACCTCTCTGACACGTGACTGATCGACTCCTCGGCTTCTTCTTGAGTTTTCTAGGGTGAGCATGGTGTTCGCTGACCTCAAAGACTCTTCTATTGCTTATGTCTTACTTTTCACTCAAGACATGATTTGAGACATTTTATGTATTATTATTCAGACCTTAGTATTCGGATTTAGATGCTCTTGTATGACCAGACCAGATACTGGGTGAATTTCATTTACTTCCGCACTTGTTAACATTATATTATATTGTGAGACTTGCGTTATTTTACTTTCATCCGCTATTTTCTATTATTGTGAATGTTGAGTTAAGTGTTCGCCTACCGAGGTGGCAAAGGTAGGTGCCCGCATGACCTAATGCTGAAATGGGTCGTCACAAGTTGATATCAGAGCCCTAGGTTACCCGGTCTTTAATACAAGGGCGTGTCTAGTATGGTCTTGTGGATCGGTACGATGAGCTCCGTACTTATCTGCGGGACATTTAGGAAATCTCACCTTCTTTCTTTCCATCATGCTACTTTATTCAAATTGGTATCTGACTTTTATCTCTTCTCTCACAGATGGTGAGGACTCGAGCTACTATGGCCCGAGGTCAGGTACCAGAGCCCGCAGCTACGGCTGGCACCCGAGGGCGAGAGACAGCCAGAAGGCGCGGCAAAGCGAGAGGCCGTGGAGCTGCCCCAGCCAAGGGTAAAGTTCCGATGGTGGGCCAGTAACGATAGAGGTCTCCATCTCCCAAGCCTGAGTATCAGCCGAGTAGAGACCAGACCGTAGATGATAGCGTGACCCCAGCACTGACACAGCCTAAGGTTATTTCTGATCAGGCTATGCATGACACTATGGCCAAGATCCTACTTCACCTTGATGCCCAGCAGGCGGCCGCCGATATTACTACTCCCAGCGGGGGTTCACCGACTAGGTTTGGGGCGCAGACCCCTGAGCAGGGACCCATGCGGGTAGCACATCACGTCGCAGCTATGGCTCCCCACATTGATGCTATACCCGCCCCTGGGGAGGATATTAGGCGCATGGATGGCGCCGCTATGACTGTTGTTGATCAGGACCTGGTGGGGAGGTTCAAGAAGTTAGAGCCACCGAGGTTCTTTGCTACCTCATCTGAGGATGCCTATGAGTTTATCCTTGATATGTATGATTTGCTACACCGTATAGGGATAGTGGAGACCCACGGAATTGATTGTGTGTCCTACCATTTTCACGGCGACGCAAAGTCGTGGTAGAGGTATTTCGTAGCGCGTTTTTATGTGGCACTAGGTATCTGGTATGTGAGCAGAAGGCCTCGAGAGTTAGTCAAAAAATCAAAAAATCGAATCGGAAGGAAAAAACATTGGCCAAGTTCAGGCGTCATGTGCCCGCTTTGGGGGCACCAGCACCGCTGGGGCAGAGGCCTTGCCGCTGAAGCAGTACTAACCATTTTAGGCTTGACCGCTAAAGCAGTCAGGTGGCCGCTGGGGCGATCCAGTTACTGCTATTGCGGTGACGGGCAGTGAGTGTTCATTTAATGAGTCTTAAATGAGTCTTAGACCCTCATTATTTCATATCTCGATATTGGGGCTTGGAAAAGCTGTTCTTGAAGACAAATTGAAGGAAATCTTGGAGGTAAAACTTTGTCTAATCCTTTACTCCTCTTTAATCACAATCTCCTTAGATTTCCCCTTCCTTTTCCAATCCCTTGGAAATGGAATTTGAATAAGGATTTTGGGAAATTTTTCTCTAATATTATACTTGATAAATTGATGATGTTAATTGTAAAATGTGATGAATCTAATTTGGGGGGTTTTTACTTAAAATCAGATTTGGGACAATTCTTAAGTTAATTCAACAATTAATGATTGGGTTATGATTACCTAGAATTCAATTTGGTATTTTACTTGTGGGCCAGTCTCCCCAATTTCTAGGGTTAAAATAGACCTAATTGATATTATAGCAATATTAGTATCATTCTCCATGATTTCTAATTTAGATTTCGATTATGCTTAGGCTACTTTGGCTCTGAGCTTCAAATGAAGGGCAAGGCAATAGAGTGACTTGTTGGTGTTACGGTGCAGCAGTCCAGGTAGGTTATAGCTTACCTCTAGTGAGACTATGCATAGCGAATCACATATTTAGAATATATAATGTCGAAGACAACATGCGAACCTTCGGGTATGAAGTTGGGTTGGATATTGCCTAGGTTGGGCCCTAATATGTGTTGGAGCCACCCCGTTATGTGTGTTTATTGTTCCATTTTGATGGTTGATACTATGAGTAGTGGTAAATATCAGAATATGTGCTACTATCTTGACTGAGATATGGTTGACATACCGTTGTTGGTACTTGCATTGTGATGCATTGTTGACGTAACCGTTGTTGGTACTAGTAATATTGATATATTGTTGGCATACCCTTGATGGTATTGTGATATGATACATTGATGGTGTACCCCTTCGTGGTACTTGTGATATTGAACTTGATTGTTGATACTCTATGTACGCAGTGCACTCATTCTCACATATTCATGATGCATGGTCGATACTCGGTGATGATCCGGTATCGTTGATTGATTAAATTGATGTTTGATAAACTCATTATTTGAGTGATTGTAAAGGCCGATGTCTGAGGTTTAATTCCGGAATCGTTGATAAGTGCATTGCATACATTCCCTCATATTCATGATGCATGGCCGCTAGTCGATAATTATCCAGTATCGTTGATTTTGCGATTCTTTTACTTGAGTGATTCTGAGAGGTCGATGACCGACGATCTATTCCGGCATCGTTGTTGCACGGCCGATTCCGATGTTATTTTGGTATCATTGTTAGTGCATGGGCTCCACCGGTCCCCCAGAGTGGTGCCGGTGAGACTCCCCCTGTGAGCAATTAGCCAGCGTCCCGTCTGTCTATTGGGCAAAGATCCGGGACGGGTGGCACTTATACTTCGCGAGTCACACTGGGTTGTGCTACCAAGATGTCGATATTTCCGTCCGGAGTACATTTGTACACCTCATTTACATGGCATTACATCTTACCCATTCCATTATTGCATTGTACTTCATTGCATTGCATTGCATTGCATTGCATTGCATTGGCTTGTTTATTGATTCGTGGTGATTGATTGATTGAGGATTGAATTGGATATATACATATTAGGACTTGGTATACTTGAGTTTAGATGCTTACGTAGGCAGTGATTAATATTTGATTGTGATCATATTATCATCTACTGTTGCTTCCTTGCTATCTGCTTATTTTCTGAATTGTGTTATCTATGCTTGGTCGGCCGATGATGCCTACCAATACTGTTAATTGTACTGACCTGCACTTGTTGCATTCTTTTATGAATGCAGAGTATCAGGTCGGATCTACCTCTCTGACTCGTGGCTGATCGACTCCTCATCTTTTACTTGAGTTTTCCAGGGTGAGCATGGTATCCATTGACCTCGAAGACTCTTCTATTAATTATGTCTTACTTTTCACTCAAGACATGATTTGAGACATTTTATGTATTATTATTCAAACCTTAGTATTCGGATTTAGATGCTCTTGTATGACCAGACCATATACTGGGGTGGATTTCATTTACTTCCGCACTTGTTAGCATTATATTATATTGTGAGACTTACATTATTTTACTTTCTTCCGCTATTTTCTATTATTGTGAATGTTCATTAAGGGTTCGCCTACCGAGGTGGGAAAGGTAAGTGCCCTCATGACCTAATGCTGAAATGGGTCGTGACAGATTTGGGGTGTTGGAGTTGCTACAAAGTGCAAAACAAATGCAGAAAACTGCTTTGGGATTACACTGATACTTAAAAATTGCACTCGGCAGTTACAAAGTGCAACCTCTGCTTATTTTTGGTGCAGCTTGCAAAACAATGGGGAAAAAAAGGGGCACCTCACGCCTCTACTGAGTGCATGCCCAGGAGAGAACAAATTTTAAAACACCAGTAGTTGTATATTTTTCTGCATCTCTCCTTCAACAATTTTTCTCTCCCTCTCTCTCTCTCTCTCTCTCTCTTTCTCTCTCTCTCTCTCTCTCTCTCTCTCTCTCTCTCTCTCTCTCTCTCTCTATCTCTTCCTTTCAATTAACGTCCACTAGCCTTCATTTGCTAGAAATCAAGTAACGTTCCTTTACTCTCTCTCCCACGCTGTCTCTGTGCTGGAAGTTTTTTTCTTTCTTTTCCTATGGATTGTGTGTGTTGAATCTGGGTTCACAAATTGTTGTTGATATGTATCTTTGCTTAATTGAACTATAATTCTCATTAAATTGGGAGGATAATTCAATTATCTAAATGTGTGAAAGAGCTTGATTAAAGTGATGCCCATAACGTGTTCTACATATTGTCTGAGAGACGATTTCATTCGCCAGTAATTTCTGAGTAACCGAGCACTATTAGGAGTTAATTATGAGTAAGTTTTGGGTATTCAGATAGGTTCTGAACTACTTGGTCAGATCACTTGAGCCACGACTGTGATGGTGAAAGTTTAGCTTGTTTCCAGCATATTACACACCTAAAAATTTCACATTTAATAGAAATTTTTCATGCTCAAAATGAGTTTGAAATTATGCCTAAATGGAAGAATTGTGGCAGGCGTTTTTGTGAAAGTTTGGTTTCTGTTTTCAATGCTACTTTTGACAAGTGCACTACTTGTGTGAATAAGTATATGCTTGATTGATGGGGATAATAGAAATTTGGTTTGGAAAATAATTTTTCAAGGCTGTCATCTTAGGGATAGCAGAACTGGCAGAAAATTCCATACTCAATTGGGGCTAGTCCTTTTAAATTTGAAACATTTCTTTGTTCCAAATGACTTAGTGTAAATTGTTCTAGTTTCCTGTATTGTTCTATCACATTTTAACATCACTTGCAGGTACTTTTGACATCGAAATGACCTTTTGTTATATGAAATGGTCCGAGGAGCAGAAACATGAACTCTTTCATTGATAAAATCTTTTCAGGGAGTCCCTCCTAACTTGAGTTTTATTTTCTTTAGTTCTGTTGAGGACAATGCAACATTTTTAGTTGGGGTGACATTTGGGAGTACACTTTATTTTCATATTTATTCTTCACTTTTGTCGTTGTCGGGCTTATGAATAAGGTACGGATATTGTGTGCCCTTGTTGGGCGTTGTGGATTTGTCACGACTCATTTTCACTAAGTCGTGCGGGCACCTACCTTTCCCACCACGGTGAGCGAACCCTTATCCCAACAATCATAAAAACACAAATAAAGCGGAAGAAGATAGAAATATGTAAGTCTCGTGATAATAATATAAGAAAATGCGGAAGTAAAAGATATACACCCCAGTATCAAATCTGGTCATATACGAGCCACTAACTAAACACTACAAGTCTGAATGATAGTAATACATCAATAGTCTCAAAAATCATGTCTTATGAATGGAAATAAAGACATAATAATGAAAGAGTCTTCGGGCAGCGAACATCCTCGTGCTCACCCTGAAAGACTCAAATCAGCAAACTCTAATCCTAGCCACGAGGAGTAGAAGTCGATCCCACCTGATACTCTGCATTCGTAAAAGAATGCAGCAATTGCAGGTTAGTACAAACAACAAGTACTGGTAGGTATCATAGGCCGACTAAGACTAGCTAACGTATATAAAGACAATAAAGCAAGATAAACACATAACCCAACAAGTACAAGTCAACACAAATCTATAACCATAGTACAAGTCACCACCTATGTTGTAGCATCTAAACCTAAATGTGCCATGTCTCAGTGTAATCAATCTGAATCAGTATATCACAATAGTATCACAACAGATTACCAGAAACCAAAAAGTACAATGCAATGCAATGCAATAATGTATGTATGATGAATGCAATGCATATGAAACTTTGTACAACATGTCCCGGATGAAATAACTCCATGTCTCAACGATCATGACCCATAGGGGACCCGCGAAGTCCATGTACCACTCTCACGATCCCTACAAAGACCTCGAGCATCGGACACTCAATCATTCCCAACGAGAAATCTCGGGAAACGTACACTCATCTCCCTTTTATGCTCTCCTGCAAAGACCTCGGAGGCTATACTCTCTCACTTATCATCATCAGTACCATAGCCATGCATATATCAATGTATCATGAAAATACAAATGTATACGATGAAATGTAATATCAACAATCCAATCTGAAACAGTACCACACATAGCACATAAGTAATAGCAATAGTAAGGCTACACAATAAGCCACAATGGAATCACCATTCTCATCTCAGAATCAATCAAGTAAAGTACCGCAATATCATAGCCAATGTCTCAACAACACAACAGGGTGGCTAGTCCCCAAATCGTACAACAAGGCCCAACCAAAGACAATATCCAACCCAACTTCATACCCGAAGGTTTACATGCATTCTTCGACAATATCATATAAACATATGCTTCGCTAATCGAAGTCTCACCATAAGGTAAACCATAACCTACCTGGAGAGCCGAACAACAAAGTCTCCAACAATCAAACCTTAGTCTTTCCCTTCCTTTGAGCCTCGAGATAATAGAAGTCCAAACATATCTGAATCATGAAATTAGAATCAAGAAGAAAATCATTCAAACCTTACTTCTATTCAAGACCCAAATCCCAACCTATGAAATGGGGTTTATGAACTACAAAGGTGAAATTAGGAATCTATAGGTCCCAACATGAAATTAATATTCTAGGTGATCAATTCCTATCAATTAGAAGCTAGATTAACTCATGAAATACTCAAATTCAGATTCTAGGTGAAATCCCCAATTTCGGGTATAAACCCTAACTTTCAAATTCAAGAATTTATCACTAATAATGGAAGATTCATGATTAACAACCTTAGATATATCAAATTCTATAATAACCCAACTAATTTGCATCAACATAAACAACTTAGAGAGTCTAAACCATTTTTATGAACTTTCATGAAAAACCCAAATTGATTCCTCTTGATTCTAGGAATTCTAGCCTTAGATTAAGGATTAACAGAAGTAAAAGGAGGATTCTAAGACCAAGGAAGTTACCTTTGTGAAGAAATAGTCAAAACCCTCTAACAATTGCCTCCCAAGCCTCAAGATATGCATATGAAATAATGACAACAGGGTGGGGGTTTTAATCACTTCTAAGTCACAGATTCTGTCATCACCACTTCTGCAGCATCGGGGCCGCTACGGCGGTCCTGCTATGGCGTTTTCTCAGATCGCTATGGCTGTCTACCTAGATTCTTACTACGCCGCTTTTGCGGCCATGGCACCGCAATGGCGGTGTAGCTATAGCAGTAATGGTGTCGCCATAGGGGACACCAGACACTAGAATCTTAAACTCAAGTCCACAATGCAACTCAAAATTTTGACTATCACCCGAGACCATCTACTCACAAACCAGATATATAGACATACATAAAAACATGCTACGAATGCACTCGTGGCCTCGAAATTCCCATCGGGGGTCTCGTTGACCGAATCAACCGCCAAAACCTCAAAACTAAGTTCTCAACCCAAGTCCCAAAATGCACCCGAGTGCATTGGGAACCGAACTGAATATGCATATAAGTTCTAAAAAACCATCCAGACCTCTCGAAATCGATGGATTCATGACAAAGTTCTATTTACCCAAAAGTCAACTTTGAGTCAATCATTTTTTGCTTTTAAGTTAAATTTCTCAAAAACTTACCCAAATCAACTCTGATGACCTCGAGAAGCATTCCAAAGGTCCCCGCGGGTCAAACATGAGCTAATAAAGCTCAGAAAGAGATCAAAAGGGTCAGAAACGCAATAACGACCAAATGGGTCGTTACAGGATTAGTCACTATTGTTGTTTTATTTTCATTACTTGTTTCTTTATTTTTGTTAGTTAATTTGTTTTAGTATTGATAGCCTTGGCTTTTATTTGTGTCGCGGTTCTTTTCCTGAGGATGCTAATTTTCTTTTGAACCGGGTAGATTTTTATTGATGTTGGGTGGTGCCTTTTTCCCCCTTGGCCTATGTGTGGCTTTCTTGGCACCAACACAATTTAAACATTGGCATATAAATTCTTGGTTTTTGAAAATTAAAAAAAAATGATTGAAGTAATGATTCTTGTTTGACCTTTAGATTCAATTTTTGGCTCTTACATTCACTAATTCGTCTCTTTAGACTGTGAGTGACTTTTTCAGTTCATTTGTTTCAATTGGATCTTGGATACATATTCTACTTGGATTTTCATGTGTCATGTGTGGTGAGGTTTATTTGTGAGTTCTTTTGCATTATTTGTGGTCTAGAACTTGCCCGAAATGTGTTTCAAGGAGAAATCCTAGACTAACTTGGTTTGAAAAATGATGTTAGGCCTTTCTTGGACCGTTGTCATGACTTAAATTGCCTACCCCCTTACATATTTTCCCTAGTCAACGCCTTTTGAGCCTTTAACCTTTTGTTTGGCAACCATGTTACAAGCTTTAACCTTTTGTTTTTTATTGACCTATCTTTTGGCATCTGACCTCCCTAAGTGTTTTGTGTAACGACCCGTTTGGTTTGGCGTTTTCGCCCATTTTAGAGCATTGATTAGCTCACATTTTACCCGAGGGGACCGTTCGCATGCTTCCGAGGTGTCTAGACCAGAGTCGGGCAACTTTTGCAAAATATGGGCTTAAAATGAAAAATGATTGACCCAAAGTTGACTTTTGGGTAAACGGACCTTTTTCAGAATTTTGCCAAATCCGAGAGGTTCGAATGGTTATTTAGAACTTGTGTGAGTATTTTGGCTCGGTCCCCAATGCACTCAGATACATTTTGGAACTTGGGTTGGGAAATTAGAATTAAGGTATCGAGGGTTCACTCATTCAATGAGACCTCCGTTGGGAATTCTGAGGTCAAGGGCGCATTCATAGCGTGTTTTTATGTGTGTCTGTGTATGGTATGTGAGCAGATGGCCTCGGGAATTAGTCAAAAAATTGGATCAAATTGTGAAACTTGGGTGAGTTTTCTGGTGTCTGGTGTCCGTTTTGGTGGCACTAGCATCACAGCAGCGGTAACCCTACCACTGGAGCGGTCCAAGCATTTTTGGCTTGACCGCTGGAGCGGTCAAGGGACCGCTGGAGCGGCTCCGCTAGGGCGGTCCTAGTGGCCTAAAGCTGGTGACGGGCAGTGTGTATAATTAATGAAGTGTTAAAAACCTTTAGACCCTCATTTATTTCGATTTCAAAATTAGAGCTTTTGGAGACTGTTCTTGGAGATATTTTGGGAATACTTTTGGAGGTAAATCTTGCTATCCCTCTTCTATTCCATTAATCCTTATCATCATAGATTCCCCCTTTCCTTAATAATTCCTTAGTAATGGAAGATGGAAGTGGGTTTTGATGAACATTTTCGCTAGGCTTATTAATGATGAAATTGATGGGGTTATGCTAGTTTTTGATGAATCTAAGCTTGTTAATCATATATGTTCCATTTCTAGTGTTGAGTTTCTTAATCAAAGAGTTAGGGTTTATACCCAAATTAGGGGTTTTGCTTCAAATTCAAAATTAGGTATATCTATGAGTTAATTTAGCAGTTAGTGGTTGGGTTATGATCACCTAGTGCTTAATTTGATATTTTGCTTTCGAATTTCATGTTTTGACCTTGTGGGCCTCATTTCCCCAAATACTAGGGTTAGACTGACCTAAATTGAATGGTAGAAATATTAGTATCATTCTTTATGATTTCTAATCTAGATTTCGATTATGTTTAGACTACTTTGGTTCTGAGGTTCTGCGGAAAGGCAAGGCAAAGGAGTGAGTTGTTGGTGTTTGCGGTTCGGCCATCCGGGTAGGTTATGATTTACCCTTGGTGAGACTTCGTATAGCGAAGCATATATTTAGATTATATTGTCAGAGAGAGCCTGTAAACCTTCGGGTGTGAAGTTGGGTTGGATATTGTCTTAGGTTGGGCCCTGTTCTGTGTTTGGGCCTAGCCACCCCGTACTGTTATGATTTTACTGTTCTATTGTGTTGGCTTGATGCCATGAGTTGTTGATAGATATTGAATTCTGTTTTATCATATTGATTATGATGTTGTGGGCGTACCCATTGTTGGTACTTTTGATTCAGATATATTGTTGGCGTACCCTTTGTTGGTATTTGTGATATTGAGCATGATTAGTGATGATGTTACATGCATTGCACGCACTCTCATTTTCATGATATACTGTTTAGATATTGATGATATTTGATGAAACACTTTGATGAGCTGGGCTCGATTTTTGCTTGAGTGACGTGAGAGGCCGATATTCGATATTAGTTTCGGAATCATTGGTTGAGTGAGTATATGGACTCCGCGGGCTCCCCAGGGTGGTGCCGGTGAGAACCCCCATGGGTAAAGATCCTAGGTTTCGTCTGTCTGTTGGGTAAAGATCTGGGACGGGTGGCACTTAGACTTCACAAGTCACCTTGGGTTGTGCTACCGAGATGTCGATATTTTCGTCTGGAGTACATGTGTACACAGCATTTGCATATCATTGCATTACATTTATACACTATTGCATTATATTGCATTATGGCTTGATTAGGAGATGATTCGATGTTGTACTTGTGATGTTGGATTCAGATTGATGTATTGGGACTTGCTACTTGGGATTAGATGTTCTACTTAGGTGACGATGTATACTTGGTTTCTACTATGTTGACTTATACTTGTTGGTTTATTTACTTATCTGCTTTATTATCTGGATTGTGTTAACTATGCTTAGTCGGCCGATAATACCTCCTAGTACTGTTGTATTGTACTGACCTACACTTGCTACATTCCTTTATGAATGCAGAGTATCAGGTCAGATTTGTTTTCGTTACACATGGTTGATAGTCGCTTAAGCATTATCTTCGAGTTTCCAGGGTGAGCACAGTTGTTCGCTACCTTGAAGACTTCTCTATCATTATGTCTTATTCCTATTCAAAGACATAGATACTTTTATGTATTATTATCCCAGACATTTATTCCATTAGATGCTCTTGTATTATTGAGACTAGACCCTGGGGGTGATTTTATTGTTCCGCACTATCCTTATTATATATATCTATCGTGAAACTTAAGTATCATACTTTTACGCTTGATTGATTCATTATTTATGCATTTATTTATTGTTGGGTTGAGGGTTCGGTTACCGAGGTAGGAAGATAAGTGCCCGCAAGGCTTAGGCAAAATAGGTCGTAACATTTTGAAAGTGCAAACATAATCTAAAAGTCTAAGTTTAGGGGTGATTTTTGGAAAAGTTGTGATGTGGGAGTTACTTTAAAGGTGAAAAGGCGAAAAAAAAGCAGTAGAATAGAAAAGGATTTTTTTTTTTTTGGAAACTTCCTTGTTATTTTGAAAAAGAAAAAAAAAGGAAGGAATAATAAAGAGTTGTGAATAAGGGGAAGACTAGTTGGTGAAATGAAAAATGAAGAAAAGGTTTGGAAAAGTTTGAAAGGAAGTGTGTTTTGATTGTTGCAAGTTGTAGTGCTTTGGGAGGTTTTGAGTCACTCTTACCCAAATTGTGCCCTACCTTAACCAAAATCCTACATTACAACCCTTTAAGTCCTAATTGATTTTGAACCAAGTGTGTTTACATTAGTGAAGAAATACATGAAGGGCAAGCCTATGGTACTACATGTGTGCATTTGAACATCTTTGTGAGAGAGAGTTAATTCCTTCCATTTGATATCCCGTTTGTATGTTGAATTGAATTTTCTATGTGTGGGATTCTCTCTCGAGTGTGAGGGCACATGAGAATTTGAGTTGTGAATTTGTTCTATTTTCCAATTGAGAAGAATGAACAAAAGAAAGTTATTTTATGATAATGAGGCAAATTTTGAAGCTTTAGAGTCATGACTTGATTTCTACTTTTGATTAACTTGGCGTTTGAGCACTTGAAAGAAAATTTGGGTTTTTGAGGTTTTCTTAGTGATCATATGATTTGGATTAATTGTTACCAATCAAAGTCATGTTTTTGTACTTAAAGTGGACCTTTTTGACTTGGTATAATATTAGTGCACTATTGAGTTGAGTCCTTTGAAGGGAATTGTAAGTTTTGATTTGCTTGAGGAGAAGCAAAAGTTTAAGTTTGGGGGTTTAATAAGTTGGTATTTATCAACTTATCTATTCTTTAATCTTAGTCTTTGCCATGTTTCATTGAGAAAGTAGTGTATTTAATGTCGTGTACTTTCATTTTACATGTTTTGTGTGATTTAGAAGTGATCGGGAAGAAACCAAGTGAAAAACAAGTCAAAAGAGACCAAATTGAAGAAAATGAGAAAAGTAGCTAAAAGCGCAAAAAGTGTACAAATTTGTAAATCTGAAATTTAGGGCTTATTTTGTCATATATATTTTGACTTTGGAAAATATGGTGACTACAAAAGGAAAACTTGAAGGAAAATATTATCATCTTTGGCCATTCTCCCAAGTTTAGAAGCAAGAAACTAGACTAAGGTTTGAAGATTTGGAGGCACTCAATGAGAATTTCTTTACTCATTTCTTTGACTCTTTCTTTTATTGTATATCTAAGTGTATAGCATTTTATTCCATTACTTTAATCTTGTTTATGCAAATATTCATATGTTAAAGTTTGAATTCAATCTCTTGTTTGGCTTATGTATTAAACAATTTTTATTTCTAATGAAGTGGGTTAATGTTTCTCTATTTACTCTTCAAGCTTTAATGTCATTTAGTGGTTGCAAACATTAAGTGTGTCATTTTACCTTGTCTTTGCTTGGAAAAGCATGTAAGGGTTAGTAAAAGAGTAATATCAAGGATTTGAGGCTTTAAACCTCATCTAATAACTTGAGCTAGGAATAGGATAGTTAACTTGAGGTTAAATTGATTGTGCTTAATATCACAATCTATGACTTGGAAAAGCTTAGAGTGAAATTCATTGATTTAGTTGGAAGACTTTCAATGAGATTTTAGAAATCATTATCTATTAACATAAACTCGTTCTTAGTTGTAAAATTGTAAAATACATTAGATCGTGACTTGAGAGTAATTTCTCTTGTTTTCCTTTGCTTGTGAGGCCATTGATCACTTTACCCGCTTTCTAGTTAGTTTTATCTTTGTTAGTTTATAAACCAAAAATCAAATATTGAAAAAGTGTTTGGCTTAGGCTTAGTGTAGAAAGCGAAAATTCCTTGCTTGCTTGATTCCTAGTATATTGTTCCCGGTGGGATTCGACCTCGATTCATAGTTGGTAAATTATATAGCATACGATCGTGTACACTTTCTTTTTTAGGAGTGGATTTAGACGTTATCAGTGTCGATATTTGAAGAAGTAAATAAAAGAACACATTATTGTAATGTTATCATATTTAAAAAGCATAATTCAAATCATATTAGTAAAATACAATTCAAGTAGTTACTGCAATTCACGTCGACAAGTTTTCATTATATTTTTTTACAAGTGTTCATAATATCGCATTTAAAAATATGAAGTTAGTTTCTTCTTCTTCTTCTTCTTCTTTTTTAATTTTTATTTTATTTTATAAATATTCGTTGGAACTTTGGCGTAGTGGTTAAGGTGATTTTTACAACCTCTATTTTTCTTTTTAACTAAGTTCAAATATTTTTATGTATACGTTATTTTTGTTTTCGCATTTGCTTTATACGTTCATTTAGTTAAAAAAAATTGGACAAAGCTGTGTTACGGTGTAATCCTTTGCTAGGTCCATTCGCCCGACGTGTTGTTAATTTTTTCTTCCGACGTGTTGTTATTGTTAATGTATAAGGGATTTTTTTATTTTCTTTTATACAATATTACTATAGGTGTACCATAGTTTATGCTGAATGAAATCAATTGGATCATCCAGTTTGGTGATGATCCTCTAAACTCATATTCAGGAGTCAAAACTTCAGTGTTTTTGTTAACTTCAGGTTATTTTAGACGGGTAAATTATTATTTTTTAGTTTATACATAGATGAAATGAAGTTTGAGGATGCTGATAACTGAACTTTATTTTTGCTTTAATATTTTTGCATTACCTAAGCATCCTCCTTTGTAATATCATTTCAAATTATCTATCTTGATTTCTAAAAATAGTTTTCTCAAATTATTTGTCGTTTTAGAAGTTCAAGAAAAAATTAATTATCTTTTACCCATATCATCCTTGATAGTAAATGTTCTTGAAAACTACAAACATTTCAATTATGGAGAGATACATAAATAGAGTGAATATTCAACGAACAAAAGATTATACACTAAGAGACTTAGAGAGGTAAAACAGTCAAAGACCCTCCTAATTAATATTTTTTAAATAATATGTAAAACAGAAACACGATAGATAATTTGAGACGGAAGGAATATTATTTACCATGAAACTAATGACTCGCCAACTTTCGTTGACAATTAATATTGTCATATAAAAGCAGTCTCCAACATAGCCAAACTTTTGGTTGAATAAGCCTAAACTACTTTTAGGCATAGGACAGTAACCTTCTAATACATTAAACAGTTTAGCCATAATTTTCCATAATGTGTACCTTTGGTCCTATTGCACTTATTTTGTATTTAATGTAAATTTGTTAAAAGAAATAAAAGTAAGAGAAGTAAGTTTAAAATAACAAACTACAAGATAAGTTAGTGTTGTAAAGTTAGTTATGAAAATAAGTCTCTGAAATTATCAAATATTTTTAATTACTAGGTATTTTTCAAATAAATGTTGTGATTTAAAAATGTACTAAAAGTATTTAGTTTTATTTTCCTAATTTCACAAAAGGAAGAACCCACTCTTGTTGATAAAGGCTATTGTGTACTTAATATTAAAAGGCAGTTCAGTGCACTAAGCTCCTGCTATGTGCGAGTCCAGGGAAGGGTTGAACCACATGGGTCTATTATACGCAACCTTACCTTGCATTTCTGCAAGAATCTGTTATTATTGTGTACTTAATATTGTAAAGATTAAATGATGTGTTTAAGAAATGATATGTTTACTTGAATTAATTTATAAATGATCCAACTACAAATACAATTTTAAAACCAACGTCATGTGAATATAGTCTGAAATTTTATGATTTGTGCTCTTGGTGGATTTGGAGATCAAGATGAAGAGGAAGAAAAGGACTTTGTATGGAAGGCCAAGGATTAAATGGGGTAGCTAGACACCTGCCCGAGCTTGGGAGATGGGGAAGAAGTTGATGGCAATGCGGGATCAAGTGAAGTGCATCAAAGATGAGGATGGAAAAGTATTGTTGGAAGAGGCACTCATTAGACGTAGATGGAAGACATACTTTCATAAACTCTTGAACGAGCAAGGGATAGGTACATTGTGCTAGGTGATTTGGAGCACTCAGAGAGACGTCGGGATTTTGGATACTGTAGATATATTAAGGTTGAGGAGGTTAAGGGTGCTATTTGTAAGATGACCAAGGGAAGGGCGACTGGGCCAGACGAGATTCTGGTGGAGTTTTGGAACAGCACAAGCAAAGAAGGTCTGGAGTGGCTATTTAATGTCATTTTTAAGATGGAAAAAATGCACGAAGAATGAAGGTTGAGTACAATTTTCCATTATACAAGAACAAGGGTGATATAAAACACTGCAACAATTATAGAGGTATCAAGCTGCTAAACCGCACTATGAAGGTTTGGAGAAGGTGGCAGAAATAAGAGCAAGGAGAGGTGTGTCCCTTTTCGAGAACCAGTTTGGATTCATGTCGGGGTGATCAACTACAAAAGCCATTCATCTTGTGAGGATACTAGTGAAGAAGTATAGGGAGAGGAAAATGAACTTACATATGGTGCTCATTAACCTAGAAGGCCTACAATAAAGTCTCAAGGGAGCTTCTATGGAGATACCTGGAGGATAGAGGTGTACCAGTGGCTTACAATAGGGCAATGAAGGACATGTACAATGGTGCCAAGACCCAGGTAGAAACAGTGGGAGGAGACTCGGAGTACTTCCCGATCGCGATAGGGTTGCACCAAGGATCAGATCTTAGCACGTTTCTTTTTACCTTGGTATGGATGAATTGACACAACATATTCAAGCTAAGGTTCCATGGTGTATGTTTTTGCAGATGACATAGTACTGATTGATAAGACTCTTGGCAGAGTTAACGCTAGGTTAGGTTTTGGAGACAAACCGTAAAATCTAAAGGTTTCAGGTTGAGCAGGACCAAAACAGAATATTTAGAGCGCATATTTAGTTATGCAATGCAGGAGGCAAGCATGAAAGTGAGGCTTGGTTCATTAGCCATCACCAAGAGAGAAATATTCAAGTATCTTGGGTCTTTAACTCAAAGAAATTGGGAGATCAACGATGATGTCACACATCATATTGGTGCGGGGTAGATGAAATGGAGGCTCGCCTCCAGAATCTTGTATGATAGAAATGTACCACCAAAACTTAAAGGTAAGCTCTACAAAGTGGTGGTTAGATCGACTATGTTATATCGGTCAGAGTGCTGGCAATTCAAGAACTCTCATCTTCAGAAGATGGAAGTTACAGAAATGAGGATGCTGAGATGGATGTATAGGCATACTAGGAGAGATAAGATTAGGAATGAGGATGTCTGGAACAAGGTAGGAGTAGCCTCTGTGGTGGAATATATGATGGAAGCAAGGCTAAGACAGTTTGGGCATGTGAAGAGAAGATGCATAGATGTGCAGTGAGGAGGTGTGAGAGGTTGGATTAGGGTGGGTGAGGAAAGGTAGAAGTAGGCCTAAGAAGTATTGTATATGATGATTAGACAGGACATGACACAATTTAAGCTAACCGAGGACATGATCGTAGATATGAGGGTATGGAAATTGCGAATTGGGGTAGAAGGTTGTTAGGTAGTTGAACATTGTCCTCTTTTCGACAAGATTAGTCTTGGTGGTAGTCCAAAGCACTGTGTTTTTCATAATATTAGTCCTTTTCATGTAGTTTCTTGCTTTTTAATATTTGTAAGATATATGTTTACTGTGTTTTGATTATCGCACTATTTCGCTATTGTTACTATTCTTTTTCTATATGCTCTATATTGTTTTTCTTATTAGTTGTCATGTTTTCTTTGTTGTCGTGTTTCCTCTTTCATTACTACTTTGCTTTGCAGCACTCGAGCTGAGGGTCTTACTGAAACAGCCTCTCCACCTCCACGAGGTAGGGGTAAGGTTTGTGTCACACCTCTAACGAGGAGTATGACAGGCTCCGACTCATAGGTCGGGAACCACCTGACTTAACAATTACCTTAAATACAATATACTATAACTCAGAGAACACTTATACGTAGAAAGGCCCAGCATAGAAATATTCAATAATCCAACATATATGTACATATGCGAACCGACAAGGTCGCTACAACATCACGAGTATCATAAAGATGGTAAGGCTTACAGGAAAATATCACAACCTAGACAAGGCCGGCAAGACCATACATAGTATCTACATGCCCCGCAATGTCTATGAGCATCTAAGAATGTACAATAAACATATATTACATTAACTTAAAAGTACCAAAAGATAGCAAGTCCAGAGTAGTGGTACTTGCTGACACCGCTGAAACTGGAAGTCCTACTGTGGTTGCTCTCCAATAACTCTGTCAGAGCCTGCAACATGAAATGCAGCGTCCCATGCAATAAGACATCAGTACGGGTAAAAGTACTGAGTATGTAAGGCTGGAAGCAATAACATAAGTAGGACGGAAATATAAAGAGAGTAGAGGTAACCCGCCATCTGAGAACGTACAATATAAAATCCATCAAACTTAAAAATCATATGTAAGTAAGCACATATATATACATATAATATAACTGTTAGTGTTATGAAACGTGCAACCCGATCTATAAATGGTAGTGCTATGGAACGTGCAGCCCGATCCATAAGCCAAGAAACATACGGCCCAATCCATAAATATCATATGTTAGTGCCGAGGAACGTACGGCCCGATCCATAAATGTCATATGTTAGTGCCGAGGAACGTACGGCCAGATTCATAAATATCATATGTTAGTGCCGAGGAACGTACAGTCCGATCAATAAATATCATACATTAGTGCTGAGGAATGTATGACTCAATCGATAAATATATTATATTGTCGCGGAATGAACGGCCCGATCCATAAATATATTATATACATATACATAATGTAAATAGCACGCTTAAGAGCCCAATAAATGCCACTACTAAGTCGAAGTGACATAAGGTCGATGACCTCCGAATAAATTATGGAATTCGTATCAAATCTAAAGAAATAACTTACTGATGATAAACATGATAATATACCAAAAATCAATCAAATAACTAAGACATTAAGATTTGAGCAAGATGACATAGGAATGGAGTGATTTTATTATGGAACGTTCATATTCATGCTCTAGTTAGATTTGTGCCAAGGAAAGAGAGAAACAAACACCTTACGTACCTTATTCGTCAAGCCACCACTTAAAGGATCATTTACTACGATGCTTGCCCTTCACCCAAACCTATATAGCGAGAAATACATCTTTAGTCATACTTTAATCATATTTCCCATCAACTTATATGTACTAGTTATCGAAGTCTAATTTGGGTTACGAAAATCTAGGCAGCATCTCCCCTATATTATCTACTTCCTCCAAATACCAAAACAACTCCCAAACAATACCAACCACATCAACAACAATATCATCAAGATCCTACATGACAAATATGTACAATTCCATCCAAAACTTTCTTCAAAACTCAATCCATAAGCCAACAACACCAACACAACAAACTATAACTTTTATTCTCTTAAATATTCATAAATCAATGTTAATAAAGAGAGATTCATACCTTATCCTTACTAGAATAGGAAGATCTTCAATATTTACTTTGAATCCAAGCCAACTCCAATGTAAGACAATACTATAATCGTGACTACACGTTACTCAAACTTCGATTAATACCCTGTCACTTGAAATTACTCAAAATCCTCACTTTTGTGTTGTATGTATGCTCTCATATGTTGCTGAGCTTTTAAGGGAAAATATTATGTCAAAAACGAGGGGTTTTAACCCTTATATAGTGGGTTGAAGTCAGTGGAAACCGACATAAATTTGCCATTCGTTTTCGCTGCCTTGGGTCACATTCGCGAAGGGTTACTCCTCACGTTCGCGGCCCGAGGGTCACGTTCGCATAGGGAAATTTTCTGCCCTGGTGGCCTAACTTGTAACGTCCATAACTCTCTACTCCGATGTCCTATCGACGAGCGGCTTGTTGCATTGGAAACTAGACTTCCTGAACTTCAATTTAAGATTTTGCTTTACTTCAAAACTCTTCATATACCAAAAGATATTCTTTCTCCAAGTTGGGCTAAAATTGCCCCTCATATTTTCTTCAAAATTCCAACAAATTTAATTTCCTTGATTCACTTGCCCTTCAATCCTTCCATAGCTTATTATATGAACTTAAACTCTCGTAACCATGAGATAGGTGCATACAATCTCATATATCCTTGGAAGTACTCCAGGGTCCACAATTAAAACGACTAATACCTAATAGATTTCACATACAGAACTGCGAGGTGTAACATTCACCCCCCCCCCCCCCCCCCCCCCCCTTCAAAAACATTAGTCCTCGAATGTTTGAATACCCAAGGGGTAATCATATATTTCAAACTTTCACAGGACTTTAGTAAAGTATCTCTTGTGATGAGCACTACTAATCTCCTGCATATCACAAGTTCCGGTCTACAAGCCCTACAGGATACCGTAATCAACGACACATAATCATACAATGATTAGAATAATATTTTTCATCATATTGACACTCAAGGGTTTAGATATGACTTTTACCTTGTAGGTGATTTGCGGGTAAAGAAGAATCTTGCAAGGCTTCTTCTGGAACGGTATCATCTGTGGTAGGGAATAAATGAGGGTACTTGGACTTCATTTCTGCTTGAGCTTCCCACGTCATCTCTTCCCTGTCCTTACTCCTCCATAGAACTTTTACTGACGCCATATTTTTATTTCTGAGTCTGCGGACCTGTCTGTCAAGAATGGCAATTGGTTCTTCCTCGTATGTCAGATTCTCCGTAACGTGTATATCATCAAGATGTATGATTCTGGAGGGATCTCCAATACATTTTCTAAGCATGGATATATGAAAAACTGGATGAACTGCTTGCAGTTCTGACAGTAGCTCTAATTCATAAGGTACCTGGCCTACCCTTCGGACTATCCTATAAGGTCCGATATATCAAGAATTAAGCTTCCCTTTCTTACCAAACCACATCACACCCTTCATAGGTGATATTCCAAGAAACACCCAATCACCTTGAAACTCCAATTCTCGTCGTCGTTCATCTGCATAAGATTTCTAATGACTCTGAGTTGTGCGTAACCGTGTTACACCTCAAAATTTTTTTCGTTAATGCACAGGGAATAGACTAACGAAGTGCATGAAGTATACGATGTTTCAATAAGTGAGAAATAGCTTTTGATGATCCTAATTGATATTTCAAAGACATTCGAGGTAAGAGAAGAAAGTTGCCAAGAAAAGGCAAGGTATACGTTATGTATCAGAAAGGATTTACGAGTAACAAGTTAATGATGACTTAATGATATTTTGGAGAAGAGTTATAACGTCCCTTAGATTGTTAATGAGGTGATAAACAAGTGTTAAGAAGGTTCCATGAGGATTGAAGATCAAATGAACGATGGAGATCATTTCGGGAAAAAGGTGTTATACGACCGACTTGTACGGTCCGTATAACATTATACGGTCCGTATAACATTATACGGTCCGTATAATACCCAGCAGAGATGGTGTCTGCCTGATGGTGAGCCACGACCACTTATACGGGTCGTACAATGTCATACGGACCGAATAAGTGTCCGTGGAAGTCCCGACGAGTTGATTCTTAGTTTTTGTATAAATAGATGCCTCGGGTTCTTTTACTTCATTTTTCATCTTCTACAAGTATTGAGTGCTCAAAACCCTTCTCTAAGCATATTCCATTCATGTCCAAGAGAACACAATGATCAAAGACTAGAATCAAGTGTTCATGTGTTAGAAAGCTTCCAAGGGCTAAAGGACTACAAGAAATTCCATTGGAGGTAAACTAGGGTTTTGGTACAAGTGAAGTATTTCCACTGAAGGTTCATTCCTACACCATATAAGGTAATTTTTATCGTATTTCTATGTTGTTTAGGGTATTGAGAGATTGAAAAACTTGGATTGTAGAAGGAAATAGAATAGTGATATTTGTGAGTAGTGGCTTGGGTTGAGTCATGATTTTTGATATTTTCTGATTATGATCATGTTATAAATGACATTAAGAACATGGGATAGACATGGTATATGAGTGAACACAATAGTGTGCTATGACCATGGATATGGATGTTTTGAAGTGAATTGAGAAATATGGATGATTTAGGTGAATAAAGACTATTGTTATGATGTTGTGAATGTTATTATTGATGTTTGAGAGTTGATATATGATATGGAGGAAGTCGTATAAATATAGGAGATTTTGTCTGATTTTCTCTAGCTTTAGTCAAGTATGCTAAGCTATTGATTTTCTAATGTTTGTATAACTCTAATGAAGGTAGAAACGTGAGCATTGAAAGAGAACGTTCAAGCGATAGAATAGTTGAACGAAAAGGTATGTAAGGCTAACCCTTCTTTCATGAGGCATGGTTCCCTGGCCATATATCTATTCTTTCATGAGCCTATGCTGCCCTCCCAAACGATTCTACCTTTAAAAGAAACTACTAAAGCTCCTTATTCTTGTTATGTTACGATTCAATGAAATTCCTTATATGATGAGTAACCCTCTAAGGATAGATTTAATGAACGACGATAGTAATGGTGCTAAAGATGCTTATGAGCTTTTATGTATATGTGTCTATGTATGACTATTATGTAACACCGAGCTTATATGGCCGAGTATGATATCTATCGCGCTCACACCACTGCAGTTGGGTATGGATAACCCTGAGCCTTGGTAGGGCCAGGTATGTATAATCACCAAGCCTAGCCATGGTCGAGTACGCAAAACATCGATCCTTCGTGGTCGGGTATGCTATGTAAATGATATGCATATGATATGGATGTGTATACGATATGAATATGAATGTGAATACGAATATGCTATGGATATGAAAATGGATACGAATACGGATACAGATATGGATGTATGTACACGGTTACCGATTAGAAATGGAAGGTCCTTATGGAAATCAAGTAAGTGTTTATGATAATGATACTACTATCACTCATCCTATGCTATTTCTTATGTTGTCTATTATGCTTTCATAATGATGTTGCTCATGCTTTACCTACTCAGTACATTCTTCGTACTGACGTCCTTTTGTTTGTGGACGATGTATCATACCCACAGGTTGCCAGGGAGACAAACTTGATCCATAGCTTTATTACTCAAGGGCTACATTGCGGAGCTCCATTTCATTCGGAGCTATAGCTTTTGGTATTTATTCTTTTGTGTACATACTTATGGGCATGTCGGGGTCCTGTTCCGCCTACATGATATGACATACTCTCATTAGAGGCTCGCAGACATGTGTATATGGTCAAATGTATTTAGCCTTGTCGGCTTATCTTTTGTATATCATTTTGTTAGCCTCGTCGGCTTATGTACATTGACGTGGGCATGGTTATTTATGGTATTATAGACGTATTGTTGCCCAACAGAAATAGTATGAATGATGTATAGAAAATATGATTTAGCTATGTGGCCCACCTAGATGTAAATGTGAATGCATGATTAGAGGTGCCCGGGTGGGCTGGCACCGGGTACCCGTCATGGCCCTCCGGTTGGGTCGTGACAAAAGTGGTATCAAAGCAGTTCTATCCTAGGGTGTGTCTACGAGCCGTGTCCAGCAGAGTCTTGGTTATGGGTGTGTTGCGCGCCACACTTATAGACAAGAGGCTGCGGGCATTTTAGAAATGAAAGACCTTCTTTCTTCATAAGATCGTGCGATAGAGCTATGATATAAGAACTTCTTTTTCCTTAACCATGTGTTATGTATTTCAGAGATGTCTGTAAAGGGAAAGGCTACAGCAGCCCAAAAGGGCAAGACAGTTGCGGAAAAGCGAGCTGAAAGAGCACCGCCAACAGTTGTAGAGGAAAGTGAGTCCCAGAATGCGGCTCAATCTCAGTCCTCTCATTCAGTGCCTGTTTCTGAGGAGCGTGAGGGAGCCTCATCCCTAGCTCTAGCACCTCCAGTTCCTCCACCGGATGCTTCAGGACAAGATATAAAAGAGGCCATTCAATTTCTTACTCAATTGGTTGCCGCCCAGACTCAGCGGAAAAGTACAAGGCAGGGTGATAGGGCTGTTTGTGCAAGGGCCCGTGATTTTATTAGCTTAACCCTCTGAAATTCTTTGGATCAAAGTCGGATGAGGACCCTCAGAATTTTATTGACGGAATGTTGAGGACACTTCAGTTGATGCATGCTTCGGATATTGAGTCGGTGGAGTTAGTGTCCTATAGACTGAGGGATGTTGTGGTTCATTGGTACACGGTTTGGATGGCTTCACGGGGAGCTAATGCGCCTCCCCCGGTTTGGCAAGAATTTGTAGATGCTCTCCTCCGACATTATCTGCCTCCAGAGGTTCGGCGAGCTAGAGCCGATAAGTTATTGAATCTGAGGCAAGGCAGCATGAGTGCTTTGGAGTAAGCATAGTCTCCGCTTCAATTCTTTGGACAGGTATGCTTCGGCTATGGTAGCGGATATGGGTGATCGAGTGCACCGATTTGTGAGAGGCCTAGGGTCACATTTGATGGATAGGTGCTTAACTGCGTCCCTTCAGGACAATATGAATATTTCACGCATTCAGGCCCATGCCCAAAATTTAGAGGAAAGCCTATAACAACAAAGGAGTGAGCGTGAGCATGATAGGGGATATAGCAAGAGGGCAAGATCTTCGGGTCCGATGAGTGAGTTTAGAGGCGGGCACAAACAGCAATGTTTTAGGCATTCAGGCCATTCTATGACTAGTGCGCCTCCACGGTTTTCAGGCCAGAGATTTGATAGATCTACTCATTCCGGGCCGAGTCAGAGATTTTCCGATTCTCAGTTTAGAGGCGATTTGGGTCAGGCGAGGCCACCCGTGCCACGATGTTCCCAGTGTGAGAAGTTACATTGGGGTCAGTGCCAATTGGGTTCAGAGGTTTGCTATTCATGTGGTCGGCCAGGCCATATTATGCGTGATTACCCCTCAGTTGGTGGTAGAGGTAGGACCCAGCCTTTCATGGTCAGTAGCAAGATTTTCATCATCTGTACGCCCTATGGGGCCAAGTTCACATGCGCCGGTCAGCCATAGTAGAGGAAGAGGGAAAGTCCTCAGTTCTAGGGGTCCTCAGCACCGTATTTATGCTTTGGCTGGACGCCAAGATCTTGAGTCTTCTCGCGATGTTGTCACAGGTATATTATCGATATTTTCTCATAATGTATATGCTTTGATAGATCTGGGCTCCACATTGTCATATGTTACTCCATATATTGCGGGTCGGTTTAGAGTAAAACCGAAGTCGATCAAACCTTTTGAAGTGTCTACACCCGTTGGTGAATCAGTAATAGCTAGCCGAGTAGATAGAAACTGCATAGTTGTGATTTGTGACCATCGTACTATGATTGACTTGCATGAGTTAAAATGGTTGATTTTGATGTTATTATGGGCATGGATTGGTTGGCTTCTTGCTATGCCAATGTTGATTGTAGAATGAAAATAGTTCGCTTCCAATTTCTGGGAGAACCAGTTTTAGAATGGAAAGAGAATACTGCGTCACCAAAAGGTAGGTTTATTTCCTATCATAAAGCAAGGAAAATGATCACAAAAGGTTGCATTTATCACCTAGTTCGGGTTCAAGATGTAGAAGCTGAACCGCCAACTGTTCAGTCAGTTCCCGTGGTGAATGAACCCGTGTTGTTTGTCTGAAAGAAAGATGGCTCCTTGTGAATGTACATTGACTATCGGCAATTGAATAAGGTGACGATTAGGAATAAATATCCTCTTCCGAGGATTGATGACTTATTCGATCAATTACAAGGTGCCAAATGGTTTTCAAAGATAGATTTGAGGTTCGGGTATCATCAAGTGAGAGTTAGGGAGAAAGATATCCGTAAGACAGCCTTCAAATCAAGATATGGCCATTTTGAGTTCCGGGTAATGTCATTTGGGCTAACTAATGCACCGGCAGTGTTTATGGATTTCATGAACAATGTGTTTAGACCCTTCCTAGATTTATTTGTGATTGTATTCATCGGTGATATCTTGGTGTACTCTCGATCCGAGGCAGATCATGCGGATCATTTGCGTACTGTCCTTAGAGTTCTTCAAACTCGAGAGTTATTTGCCAAATTTTCTAAGTGTGAGTTTTTGTTGAACTCAATGACATTTTTGGGGCATATTGTTTCAGCCGATGGTAGTCGGGTAGATGGCCAAAAGATTGAGGCCGTGAAGACTTGGCCAAGGCCCATGACTCCTACAGAGGTTCGTAGCTTTCTAGGCTTAGCAGGTTATTACAGGAGATTTGTTGAAGGTTTTTCTTCTATTTCTGCACCACTAACAAAGCTGACCTAGAAATCAGCTAAGTTTCAATGGACAGTTGCTTGTGAATGCAATTTCCAAAAGCTAAAAGATAGATTAACTTCTGCCCAAGTCCTGACACTTACAGAGGGATTGGAAGGTTATGTTGTTTATTGCGATGGTTGGAATTTCTAAAGGAATTGCTAAAGGACTGTGATGTCATTGAGTTCAACAATGACATGATGTTGATATTCTGTATCACCCCGGAAAGGCAAATGTTGTGGCTAATGCTCTTAGCCGTTGATCTATGGTAAGTTTATGCGATGTTCGGCCGGAGAAAAGAGAAATGGCTCGTCAGCTCCAGCAGTTAGCTAGCCTAGGAGTCCGAATAGTGGACTCAGGTAACCTGGAGCTACCATTAAGAATTCAGCAGCCTCGTCGCTGTAGTGGAAGTGAAGGAGCGACAATACAAAGATCCCATGGTAATGCATTACAGAGATACACTTCCTCAGAAAGAGAAATCATCATTTGAGATCTCAGGGGATGGAGTTCTCTGATGCCGAGGCAGATTATGTGTTCCTGATGTGGCAGGATTACGCCACCAAATATTGAGAGAAGCCCATTGCTCCCGTTATTCTGTCCACCCCGGAGCGACGAAAATGTATCATGATCTTAAATCTATATATTGGTGGAATGGGATAAAGAAGGATATAGCGGAATTTGTAGTTCAATATCCCAACTGTCAATAAGTAAAAATCGAGCATCAAAAGTCGGGCAGATTGTAGCAAGCTATAGAAATTCCAACTTGGAAGTGGGAAGTAATTAACACGGACTTCATTACAGGCTTACCCTATTCTCGACGTAAGTATTACTCTGTGTGGGTGATTGTGGATAGACTCACAAAGTCAGCTCATTTCTTACTAGTCAGAACTACATATGTGGCAGAAGATTATGCAAAGCTTTATGTTAAAGAGATAGTGCGACTTCATGGTGTCCCAGTATCTGTCATCTCTGATAGAGGCACTCAGTTTACAGCTAATTTTTGGAAGTCCTTCCAAGAGGATTTGGGGACTCAAGTGAGCCTTAGCATGGCATTTCACCCACAGACTGATGGACAAGTCGAACGTACCATTCAAGCCCTCGAGGATATGTTACGGGCATATAAGTTAGATTTTGGAGGTAATTGGGATGATCACGTACCACTTATTGAATTTGTTTATAATAACAGTTATCATTCTAGCATCCAAATGACACCTTATGAAGCTTTATATGGTCAAAAGTGTAGATCACCGATTGGGTGGTTTGAGCTAGGAGAGACTAAATTGCTAGGTCCAGACTTGGTCCAGCAAGCCATAGAGAAAGTTAAGCTCATACATCGTCGGTTTTTGACAGCCCAAAGTCATCAAAAGTCCTATGCGGATAATCGTCGAAGGGACTTAGAGTTCCAAGTGAAAGATTGGGTATTCTTAAAAGTGTCGCCAATGAAAGGCGTTATGAGACTTGGCAAAAAGGGGAAGCTTAGTCCCCGACACATTGAGGCTTATGAGATTGTGCGCAATGTAGGCAAAATGGCTTATGAATTAGATCTACCGCCTGATTTGGAGTCAGTTCACCCAGATTTCCATGTCTCGATGCTTCGTAAAGGTGTTGCAGATCCTACTAGGATCGTGCCAGTAAATGATGTTCAAGTGACAGAAAAGTTGACTTATGAAGAGGTACCCATTGCCATATTAGATAGGCAAGTACGGAGGCTTAGAAACAAAGAAGTGGCCTCAGTCAAGGTTTTGTGGAGAAATAATAACCGAGAGGGAATGACATGGGAAGCGAATAAAATATGAAATCCAAGTACCCGCACTTATTTCAGCCCCTAGAAGAGATCCAAGATGAGACATCAAGATCATGAGGTATGTGTGCTTCCTTTTTATGCATTTGGGTCGTGTATGGCCAAACTCTATTGCTTTTATGTTGTGGCCCTGTGAGGAATTGTTATTATGGGCTTTCTGACATGATGGTAGTACCATATTACAGGGGAAACTCTGGCGAAATTTTTATAGAATCCCCGAGAACCTAACATTCCAGGACGAATATTCTTAAGGGGGGAATAATGTTACACCTCGAAAAAATTTCCGTTAATGCACAGGGAATAGACTAATGAAGGGCATGAAGTATATGATGTTTCGATAAGTGAGAAATAGTATTTCATGATCCTAATTGAGATTTCAAAGACATTCGAGGTAAGAGAAGAAAGTTGCCAAGAAAAGGCAAGGTATACGTTATGTATAGGAAAGGATTTACGAGTAACAAGTTAATGATGACATAATGATGTTTTGGAGAAGAGTTATAACGTCCCTTAGATTATTAATGAGGCGATAAACAAGTGTTAAGAAGGTTCCATGAGGATTGAAGATCAAATGAAAGACGAAGATCATTTCGGGAAAAAGGGGTTATACGGTCTGTATAACATTATACGGTCCGTGTAAGGGTCCGTATAACACCCAGCAGAGATGGTGTCTGCCTGATGGTGAGCCACGACCACTTATACGGGCCGTACAATGTTATACGGACCGTATAAGTGTCCGTCGAAGTCTCGACGGGCTGATTTTTAGGTTTTGTATAAATAGATGCCTTGGGTTCTTTTACTTCATTTTTCATCCTCTACAAGTATTGAGAGCTCAAAACCCTTCTCTAAGAATATTCCATTCATGTCCAAGAGAACACAATGATCAAAGACTAGAATCAAGTGTTTATGTGTTAGAAAGATTCCAAGGGTTAAAGGACTACAAGAAATTCCATTGGAGGTAAACTAGGGTTTTGGTACAAGTGAAGTATTTCCACTCAAGGTTCATTCCTACACCATGCAAGGTAATTTTTATCGTATTTCTATGTTGTTTAGGGTATTGAGAGGTTGAAAAACTTGGATTGTAGAAGCAAAATAGAATAGTGATATTTGTGAGTAGTGGCTTGGGTTGAGTCATGATTTTTGATATATTGTGATTATGATCATGTTATAAATGACATTAAGAACATGGGATAGACATGGTATATGAGTGAACATAATAGTGTGCTATGACCATGGATATGGATGTTTTGAAGTGAATTGAGAAATATGGATGATTTAGGTGAATAAAGACTATTGTTATGATGTTGTGAATGTTATTATCGATGTTTGGGAGTTGATATATGATATGGAGGAATTCGTATAAATATAGGAGATGCTGTCCGATTTTCTCTAGCTTTAGTCAAGTATGCTAAGCTATTGATTTTCTAATGTTTGTATAACTCTAATGAAGGTAGAAACGTGAGCATTGAAGGAGAACGTTCAAGCGATAGAATAGTTGAACGAAAAGGTATGTAAGGCTAACCCTTCTTTCATGAGGCATGGTTCCCTGGCCATATATCTATTCTTTCATGAGCCTATGATGCCCTCCCAAATGATTCTACCTTTAAAAGAAACTACTAAAGCTCATGATTCTTGTTATGTTACGATTCAATGAAATTCCTTATATGATGAGTAACCCTCTAAGGATAGATGTAATGAACGACGATAGTAATGGTGCTAAAGATGCTTATGAGCTTTTATGTATATGTGTCTATGTATGACTATTATGTAACACCGAGCTTATTTGGCCGAGTATGATATTTATCGCGCTCACACCACTGCAGTTTGGTACGGATAACCCTGAGCCTTGGTAGGGCCAGGTATGTATAATCACCAATCCTAGCCATGGTCGAGTACGCAAAACACCGATCCTTCGTGGTCGGGTATGCTATGTATATGATATGGATGTGTATACGATATGAATATGAATGTGAATACGAATATGCTATGGATATGAAAATGGATACGAATACGGATACAGATATGGATGTATGTACACGGTTACGCATTAGAAATGGAAGGTCCCTATGGAAATGAAGTAAGTGTTTATGATGATGATACTACTATCTCTCATCCTATGCTATTTCTTATGTTGTCTATTATGCTTTCATAATGATGTTGCTCATGCTTTACCTACTCAGTACATTCTTCGTACTGACGTCCTTTTGTTTGTGGACGCTGTATCATACCCGCAGGTTGCCAGGGAGACAGACTTGATCCATAGCTTTATTACCTAGGGGCTACATTGCGGAGCTCCATTTCATTCGGAGCTATAACTTTTGCTATTTATTCTTTTGTGTACATACTTATGGGCATGGCGGGGTCCTGTTCCGCCTACATGATATGAAATACTCTCATTAGAGGCTCGCATACATGTGTATATGGTCAGATGTATTTAGCCTTGTCGGCTTATCTTTTGTATATCATTTTGTTAGCCTCGTCGGCTTATGTACATTGACGTGGGCATGGTTATTTATGGTACTATAGACATATTGTTGCCCAACAGAAATAGTATGAATGATGTATAGAAAGTATGATTTAGCTATGTGGCCCACCTAGATGTAAATGTGAATGCATGATTAGAGGTGCCCGGGTGGGCTGGCACCGGGTACCCGTCATGGCCCTCCAGTTGGGTCGTGACTAAAGTGGTATCAAAGCAGTTCTAACCTAGGGTGTGTCTACGAGCCGTGTCCAGTAGAGTCTTGGTTATGGGTGTGTTGCACGCCACACTTATAGACAAGAGGCTGCGGGCATTTTAGAAATGAAAGACCTTCTTTCTTCATAAGATCGTGCGATAGAGCTATGATATAAGAACTTCTTTTTCCTTAACCATGTGTTATGTATTTCAGAGATGTCTATAAAGGGAAAGGCTACAGCAGCCCAAAAGGGCAAGACAGTTGCGGAAAAGCGGGCTGAAAGAGCACTGCCAACGGTTGTAGAGGAAAGTGAGTCCCAGAATGCGGCTCAATCTCAGTCCTCTCATTCAGTGCCTGTTTCTGAGAAGCGTGAGGGAGCCTCATCCCTAGCTCTATCACCTCCAGTTCCTCCACCGGATGCTTCAGGACAAGATATAAAAGAGGCCATTCAATTTCTTACTCAATTGGTTGCCGCCCAGACTCAGCGGAAAAGTACAAGGCAAGGTGATAGGGCTGTTTGTGCAAGGGCCCGTGATTTTATTAGCTTAACCCTCCGAAATTCTTTGGATCAAAGTCGGATGAGGACCCTCAGAATTTTATTGACGGAATGTTGAGGACACTTCAGTTGATGCATGCTTCGGATATTGAGTCGGTGGAGTTAGTATCCTATAGACTGAGGGATGTTGTGGTTCATTGGTACACGGTTTGGATGGCTTCACGGGGAGCTAATGCGCCTCCCCCGGTATGGCAAGAATTTGTAGATGCTCTCCTCCGACATTATCTGCCTCCAGAGGTTCGGCGAGCTAGAGCCGATAAGTTATTGAATCTGAGGCAAGGCAGCATGAGTGCTTTGGAGTAAGCATAGTCTCCGCTTCAATTCTTTGGACAGGTATGCTTCGGCTATGGTAGCGGATATGGGTGATCGAGTGCACCGATTTGTGAGAGGCCTAGGGTCACATTTGATGGATAGGTGCTTAACTGCGTCCCTTCAGGACAATATGAATATTTCACGCATTCAGGCCCATGCCCAAAATTTAGAGGAAAGCCTATAACAACAAAGGAGTGAGCGTGAGCATGATAGGGGATATAGCAAGAGGGCAAGATCTTCGGGTCCGATGAGTGAGTTTAGAGGCGGGCACAAACAGCAATGTTTTAGGCATTCAGGCCATTCTATGACTAGTGCGCCTCCACGGTTTTCAGGCCAGAGATTTGATAGATCTACTCATTCCGGGCCGAGTCAGAGATTTTTCGGTTCTCAGTTTAGAGGCGATTCGGGTCAGGCGAGGCCACCCGTGCCACGATGTTCCCAGTGTGAGAAGTTACATTGGGGTCAGTGCCAATTGGGTTCAGAGGTTTGCTATTCATGTGGTCGGCCAGGCCATATTATGCGTGATTAGCCCTCAGTTGGTGGTAGAGGTAGGACCCAGCCTTTCAGGGTCGGTAGCAATATATTCATCATCAGAACGCCCTATGGGGCCAAGTTCACATGCGTCGGTCAGCCATGGTAGAGGAAGAAGGAAAGTCCTCAGTTCTAGCAGTCCTCAGCACCGTATTTATGCTTTGGCTGGACGCCAAGATCTTGAGTCTTCTCGCGATGTTGTCACAGGTATATTATCGATATTTTCTCATAATGTATATGCTTTGATAGATCTGGGCTCCACATTGTCATATGTTACTCCATATATTGCGTGTCGGTTTAGAGTCAAACCGGAGTCGATCAAACCTTTTGAAGTGTCTACACCCGTTGGTGAATCAGTAATAGCTAGCCGAGTAGATAGAAACTGCACAGTTGTGATTTGTGACCATCGTACTATGATTGACTTGCATGAGTTAAAAATGGTTGATTTTGATGTTATTATGGGCATGGATTGGTTGGCTTCTTGCTATGCCAATGTTGATTGTAGAATGAAAATAGTTCGCTTCCAATTTCTGGGAGAACCAGTTTTAGAATGGAAAGAGAATACTGCGTCACCAAAAGGTAGGTTTATTTCCTATCATAAAGCAAGGAAAATGATCACAAAAGGTTGCATTTATCACCTAGTTCGGGTTCAAGATGTAGAAGCTGAACCGCCAACTCTTCAGTCAATTCCCGTGGTGAATGAACCCGTGTTGTTTGTCTGAAAGAAAGATGGCTCCTTGTGAATGTACATTGACTATCGGCAATTGAATAAGGTGACGATTAGGAATAAATATCCTCTTCCGAGGATTGATGACTTATTCGATCAATTACAAGGAGCCAAATGGTTTTCAAAGATAGATTTGAGGTTCGGGTATCATCAAGTGAGAGTTAGGGAGAAAGATATCCCTAAGACAGCCTTCAAATCAAAATATGGCCATTTTGAGTTCCGGGTAATGTCATTTGGGCTAACTAATGCACCGGCAGTGTTTATGGATTTCATGAACAATGTGTTTAGACCCTTCCTAGATTTATTTGTGATTGTATTCATCGGTGATATCTTGGTGTACTCTCGATCCGAGGCAGAGCATGCGGATCATTTGCGTACTGTCCTTAGAGTTCTTCAAACTCGAGAGTTATTTGCCAAATTTTCTAAGTGTGAGTTTTTGTTGAACTCAATGACATTTTTGGGGCATATTGTTTCAGCCGATGGTAGTCGGGTAGATGGCCAAAATATTGAGGCCGTGAAGACTTGACCAAGGCCCATGACTCCTACAGAGGTTCGTAGCTTTCTAGGCTTAGCAGGTTATTACAGGAGATTTGTTGAAGGTTTTTCTTCTATTTCTGCACCACTAACAAAGCTGACCTAGAAATCAGCTAAGTTTCAATGGAGAGTTGCTTGTGAATGCAATTTCCAAAAGCTAAAAGATAGATTAACTTCTGCCCAAGTCCTGACACTTACAGAGGGATTGGAAGGTTATGTTGTTTATTGCGATGGTTGGAATTGCTAAAGGAATTGCTAAAGGACTGTGATGTCATTGAGTTCAACAATGACATGATGTTGATATTCTGTATCACCCCGGAAAGGCAAATGTTGTGGCTAATGCTCTTAGCCGTTGATCTATGGTAAGTTTATGCGATGTTCGGCCGGAGAAAAGAGAAATGGCTCGTCAGCTCCAGCAGTTAGCTAGCCTAGGAGTCCGAATAGTAGACTCAGGTAACCTGGAGCTACCATTAAGAATTCAGCAGCCTCGTCGCTGTAGTGGAAGTGAAGGAGCGACAATACAAAGATCCCATGGTAATGCATTACAGAGATACACTTCCTCAGAAAGAGAAGTCATCATTTGAGATCTCAGGGGATGGAGTTCTCCGATGCCGAGGTAGATTATGTGTTCCTGATGTGGCAGGATTACGCCACCAAATATTGAGAGAAGCCCATTGCTCCCGTTATTCTGTCCACCCCGGAGCGACGAAAATGTATCATGATCTTAAATCTATATATTGGTGGAATGGGATAAAGAAGGATATAGCGGAATTTGTAGTTCAATATCCCAACTGTCAACAAGTAAAAATCGAGCATCAAAAGTCGGGCGGATTGTTGCAAGCTATAGAAATTCCAACTTGGAAGTGGGAAGTAATTAACACGGACTTCATTACAGGCTTACCCTGTTCTCGACGTAAGTAATACTCTGTGTGGGTGATGATGGATAGACTCACAAAGTCAGCTCATTTCTTATCAGTCAGAACTACATATGTGGCAGAAGATTATGCAAAGATTTATGTTAAAGAGATAGTGCGACTTCATGGTGTCCCAGTATCTGTCATCTCTGATAGAGGCACTCAGTTTACAGCTAATTTTTGGAAGTCCTTCCAAGAGGATTTCGGGACTCAAGTGAGCCTTAGCATGGCATTTCACCCACAGACTGATGGACAAGCTGAACGTACCATTCAAGCCCTCGAGGATATGTTACGGGCATATAAGTTAGTTTTTGGAGGTAATTGGGATGATCACGTACCACTTATTGAATTTCCTTATAACAACAGTTATCATTCTAGCATCCAAATGACACCTTATGAAGCTTTATATGGTCAAAAGTGTAGATCACCGATTGGGTTGTTTGAGCTAGGAGAGACTAAATTGCTAGGTCCAGACTTGGTCCAGCAAGCCATAGAGAAAGTTAAGCTCATACATGGTCGGTTATTGACAGCCCAAAGTCATCAAAAGTCCTATGCGGATAATTGTCGAAGGGACTTAGAGTTCCAAGTGAAAGATTGGGTATTCTTAAAAGTGTCCCCAATGAAGGGCGTTATGAGACTTGGCAAAAAGGGGAAGCTTAGTCCCCGACACATTGAGGCTTATGAGATTGTGCGCAAAGTAGGCAAAATGGCTTATGAATTAGATCTACCTCCTGATTTGGAGTCAGTTCACCCAGTTTTCCATGTCTCGATGCTTCGTAAAGGTGTTGGAGATCCTACTAGGATCGTGCCAGTAAATGATGTTCAAGTGACAGAAAAGTTGACTTATGAAGAGGTACTCATTGCCTCAGTCAAGGTTTTGTGGAGAAATAATAACTGAGAGGAAATGACATGGGAAGCGAATAAAATATGAAATCCAAGTACCCGCACTTATTTCAGCCCCTAGAAGAGATCCAAGATGAGACATCAAGATCATGAGGTATGTATGCTTCCTTTTTATGCATTTGGGTCGTGTATGGCCAAACTCTATTGCTTTTATGTTGTGGCCCTGTGAGGAATTGTTATTATGGGCTTTCTGACATGATGGTAGTAACATATTACAGGGGAAACTCTGGCGAAATTTTTATAGAATCCCCGAGAACCTAACATTCCAGGACGAATATTCTTAAGGGGGGAATAATGTTACACCTCGAAAAAATTTTCGTTAATGCACAGGGAATAGACTAATGAAGGGCATGAAGTATACGATGTTTCGATAAGTGAGAAATAGCATTTCATGATCCTAATTGAGATTTCAAAGACATTCGAGGTAAGAGAAGAAAGTTGCCAAGAAAAGGCAAGGTATACGTTATGTATAGGAAAGGATTTACGAGTAACAAGTTAATGATGACATAATGATGTTTTGGAGAAGACTTATAACGTCCCTTAGACTATTAATGAGGCGATAAACAAGTGTTAAGAAGGTTCCATGAGGATTGAAGATCAAATGAAAGACGGAGATCATTTCGGGAAAAAGGGGTTATACGGTCCGTATAACATTATACGGTCCGTGTAAGGGTCCGTATAACACCCAGCAGAGATGGTGTCTGCCTGATGGTGAGCCACGACCACTTATACGGGCCGTACAATGTTATACGGGCCGTATAAGTGTCCGTCGAAGTCTCGACGGGCTGATTTTTAGTTTTTGTATAGATAGATGCCTTGGGTTCTTTTACTTCATTTTTCATCCTCTACAAGTATTGAGAGCTCAAAACCCTTCTCTAAGGATATTCCATTCAAGTCCAAGAGAACACAATGATCAAAGACTAGAATCAAGTGTTCATATGTTAGAAACCTTCCAAGGGTTAGAGGACTACAAGAAATTCCATTGGAGGTGAACTAGGGTTTTGGTTCAAGTGAAGTATTTCCACTCAAGTTTCATTCCTACGCCATCTCAGGTAAGTTTTATGGTATTTCAATGTTGTTTAGGGTATTGAGAGGTTGAAAACCTTGGATTGTAGAAGGAAATAGAAAATGGGTCATGAATGTGAGAATAGTGATATTTGTGAGTAGTGGCTTGGGTTGAGTCATGATTCTTGATATGTTATGATTATGATCATGTTATAAATGACATTAAGAACATGGGATAGACATGGTATATTAGTGAACATAATAGTGTGCTATGACCATGGATATGGATGTTTTGAAGTGAATTGAGAAATATGGATGATGTAGGTGAATAAAGACTATTGTTATGATGTTGTGAATGTTATTATTGATGTTTGGGAGTTGATATATGATATGGAGGAAGTCGTATAAATAAAGAAGATGATGTCCGATTTTCTCTAGCTTTAGTCAAGTATGCTAAGCTATCGATTTTCTAATGTTAGTATAAATCTAATGAAGGTAGAAACGTGAGCATTGATGGAGAACGTTCAAGCGATAGAATAGTTGAATAAAAAGGTATGTAGGCTAACCCTTCTTTCATGAGGCATGGTTCCTTAGCCATATATCTATTCTTTCATAATCCTATGATTCCCTCCCAAACGATTCTACCTTTAAAAGAAACTACTAAAGCTCATGATTCTTGTTATGTTACGATTCTATGAAATTCCTTTTATGATGAGTAACCCTCTAAGGATAGATATAATGAACGACGATAGTAATGGTGCTAAAGATGCTTATGAGCTTTTATGTATATGTGTCTATGTATGACTACTATGTAATACCGAGCTTATGTGGCCGGGTAAGATATCTATTGCGCGTACACCACTGCAGTTGGGTACGGATAACCCTGAGCCTTGGTTGGGCCAGGTATGTACAATCACCGAGCCTAGCCATGGTCGGGTACGCAAAACACCGAACCTTCGTGGTCGGGTATGCTATGTAAATGATATGTATATGATATAGATGTGTATACGATATGAATATGAATGTGAATACGAATATGCTATGGATATTAAAATGGATACGAATACGGATACATATATGGATGTATGTACACGGTTACGCATTAGAAATGAAAGGTCCCTATGAAAATCAAGTAAGTGTTTATGACGATGATACTACTATCTCCTATCTGATGCTATTTCTTATGTTGTCTATTATGCTTTCATAATGATGTTGCTCATGCTTTACATACTCAGTACATTCTTCGTACTGACATCCTTTTATTTTTGGATGCTGCGTCATGCCCGCAGGTGGCCTGGGAGACAAGCTTGATCAATATCTTTATTACTCAAGGACTACATTGCGGAGCTCCATTTCATTCGGAGCTACAACTTTTGGTATTTATTCTTTTGTGTACATACTTATGGGCATGGCGGGGTCCTGTCCCGCCTACATGATATGACATACTCTCATTAGAGGCTCGTAGATATGTGTATATAGTTAGATGTATTTAGCCTTGTCGGCTTATCTTTTGTATATCATTTTGTTAGCCTCATCGGCTTATGTATATTGATGTGGGCATAGTTATTTATGGTGATATAGACGTATTGTTTGCCAACGGAAATAGTATGAATGATGGATAGAAAGTATAATTTAGCGATGTGGCCTACCTAGATGTAAATGTGAATGCATGATAAGAGGTGCCCGGGTGGGCTAGCACCGGGTACCCGTCATGGCCCTCCGGTTGGATCGTGACAAACCGTTCCTAAATAAACTTTACCTTTTCAATAGCCCGATGAATAAGATCTGGCCCGAATAAGTTTGCCTCTCCGACTTCAAACCAACCGGCAGGAGACCTACACTTTCTGCCATATAAAGCCTCATACAGAGCAAACACTATCAGAGGCAAATGATCATCCCAACTTCCTTGGAAATCTAGTACACAGGCTCGTAACATACCCTCCAAATTCTGAATAGTACGCTCAGCTTGCCCGTCTGACTTCGGATGGAAAGCCGTACTAAGATTTACTCGAGTACCAAGACTTTCCTGAAAAGATTTCCAGAACTTTGCTGTAAACTGCGCCTCTATCAGAAATAATAGACACAGGAATGCCGTGATGACACACGATCTGTTTAATATACAATTTAGCATAGTCTTCGGTAGTATAGGTGGTTCTTACTGGCAAGAAACGGTCTGATTTGGTTAACCTATCAACGATCACCCAAATAGAATCGAATTTGCGATGAGTACGGGGCAATCCCGTGATGAAATCCATATTAATCACTTTCCATTTCCACGTTGGGATCTCCATTTCTTGTAATAAGCCACTGGGTTTCTGATGTTCGATCTTTACCTGGTGGCAAGTGGGAAATTGAGCTACAAAGTTAGCAATATCCTTCTTCATACCATTCCACCAATAAAAGCCCTAGAGATCATGGTACATCTTCGTGGATCCGGGATGGATTGAATACCGGGAATAATGAAATTCTGACATGATCCTGTCCCGAAGTCCGGTTACATTTGGAACGCACAGGCGGCCTCGATATTTGAGAACCCCATTTGAGTCAAGTTCAAAAGCTGAGATTCGATTTTTTTAAACGCCTTCCTTGATAGAGTTTAGGACTAGATCCTCATACTGCTAAACATTTACGTCTGAGGCAAGAGTCGATAGAGATATATTTTGTAAGGTAATCCCAGTGTCTTCTGAATCTAGTAGGCAAATTCGTTAAGTGATAAAGTTCTCTGGTCATTTCCAATTTTTTCGCTGGCACATACAATAGACTGCCCATTGATTTGCGACTTAGAGCATCACTTACAACATTAGCTTTGCCAGGGTGATATAAAATTTTGGCATTGTAATCCTTTAGCAATTCGAGCCATCTTCGTTGCTCAAATTCAATTGCTTTTGCTTGAATATATATTGAAGGATTTTATGATCTGTATAGATATCAACATGAACTCCGTATAAGTAATGCTGCCATATCTTCAGAGCGTGAATCACTGCCGCTAACTCAAGATCATAGGTTGGATAATTTTGCTCATGTTTCTGTAGTTGTCGTGAGGCATAAGCGATCACCTTACCATTTTGCATCAGCACACATCCCAGGCCAGTGCGTGACGCATCACAGTATAAGTGTAACCCTCAGTGCCTTCTGGAAGGGTAAGAACAGGAGCGAATGTCAACTTATCTTTCAATTTCTGGAAACTCCGCTCACACGCTTCTAACTATTGAAACTAGGCCCCTTTCTGAGTTTATTTTGTAAGGGGAGCTACTATAGAAGAAAATCCGTCTACAAATATCCGATAATACCTCACAAGGCCCAAGAAACTTCGGATTTCTGAAGCTGTTGTTGGCCGAGGTCAATTCTTAAAGGCTTCGATCTTCCGATCATCAACTTTAATACCCTCATCAGACACAATATGGCCTAGAAAAGCCACTGAGGTCAGCCAGAATTCACATTTGGAAAATTTTGCATACAGCCCTTGATCTCGCAGTGTTTGTAACACTTTTCGAAAGTGATCAGCATGTTCCATTTCTGATCGAGAATATACCAAGATATCGTTAATGAATACTATAACAAAAACATCCAATAAGGGTCGTAATACTGTGTTCATTAGCGCCATAAATGATGCAGGAGCATTTGTCAATCCGAAAGACATAAGTAAGAATTCAAAATGCCCATATCTCGTTCTTAAGGTTGTGTTTGGAATGTCTTCCCCTTTTACACGTAGTTGATAATACCCTGACCTTAAGTCAATCTTCGAAAAGCATTTGGCACCCTGTAGTTGGTCGGACAAATCATCAATTCTAGGTAATAGACATTTGTTCTTGATAGTCACCTTATTCAATTGCCGGTAGTCAATACACATTCTTAGTGAGCCATCCTTCTTGTACACAAATAATACCGGTGCTCCCCACGGACACGTACTGGGCCTAATGAAGCCCTTGTCTAACAAGTTTTGCAATTGCACCTTCAATTCCCGTAATTCGGTGAGGGACATACGATAAGAAAGAACGGAGATGGGCTGAGTACCCGGATACACATCAATCGCAAATTCAATTTCCCTTTCGCGAGGGAGACCTAGTAATTCATTGGTGAATACATCCTGAAATTCATTAACTATAGGAACAGATTTCAAGGTTGGCAGTTCGGCTTCAGTGCTTCTAACTCGAACCAAGTGATAAATATAGCCTTTGGAAATCATTTTTCGCGCCTTAAGGTTGGAAATAAACCTACCCTTTGGAGTTGGAGTATTGCCCTTCCATTTAAGAACTGGTTCTCCCGAAAACTGAAATTTCACAATTTTGGACCAACATTCCACATTGGCATAGCAAGAGGCTAGCCAATCCATACCCATAATAGCATCAAAGTCCACCATTTCTAACTTCACTAAATCAGCAAAAGTTTTTACGACCACATAGCGTAACCACACACTTAAGATAAATTCGTCTTGCAACAACAGGTTCCCCGACCAGAGTAGAAACTAAGAAAGGCTTCGACAAAGATTCGGGCTTAATACCAAACTTATCAGCAATATAAGGAGTGATATAAGATAGTGTGGAACCCGGATCAATCAATGCATAGACATCATAAGAACAAATGGATAAAATATTTGTCATAACATCTGGGGATGACTCAAGATCCTGCCGCCCTGTAAGTGCATAAATATGATTCTGACCGTTGCCTGACCCAGATGTCTGGCCTCTTCCCCTACCTCTACCTACTGGCGTTGAACTAGAACCTTGCCTAAGAGGGCAAATAGAAGATGTAGAACCTGCGATCGAACCTGTCGGCTGTACCGGACCATCCCTGCCATGAACCAGACAGTCTCGTATAATATGACCAAGCTGCCCACAAGAATAACAAAACCCCATACCCTGGCGGCATTGGATAAAGTGGCCCTTACCGCACTGATCACAATGGGGCTGTGGGGGCCTTGCCTGGCTGGATTCTCCCTTATAAAAAGCGGTTGGCGCCCTCGAACTCTGACTCGGTCCAGAATGAGTGGGTCGATCATAACGTTGCCTCTGGAACCGGGAAGGTGCACTAACTACTAAAGGAGCTGATCTTCTATAAGAATAGAGCCTGTAACCTTCCTAATAAGCACCTGAATAGCCTGCGGATCTGGCCCACTTATAACGGCCCCTATTCGGGTCTTGCTCAGTCTGCTATTGACGTTCAAGGTCCTCTTAATTTTGAGCATACGGCTAAACATGAGCAATATCAAAGCCACCCTGTAATGAAGCCGTCATACAATCCTTAATCAAGCGAGGCCCAAGTCTAGTCATGAAACGATGTATCTTGTCTTCCATTTCAGCTACCATCGCCGAAGCATATCTAGCCAAGGAGTTAAACTTCAAACTATATTCCCGAACGCTTATATTATCCTGGCGAAGCAATAGAAACTCATCAGCCCTGGCCCTGCAGACCTCGGCCGACAAATAATGATCTAAAAAGGCTCTGGTGAACTCGGGAAATACTGCTGGAGGTGCATTCTGCCCTCTCGACTATTGCCAAGACTCATTCCATACTTCAGATATATCCCACAGTCTATAAGAAGCAAGCTCCCCTGATTATGTATCAGAAGCATGCATTACCCTCAGAGCACGGCCCATTCGATCTACAAAGTTCTGAGGATCATCCTTCAGGTTTGTCCTCGTGAAAATTAGAGGGTCCAAAGTAAGAAAGTCACGCACGCGAGAACTAACAGCTCTATCCGGAAGGCCAGCCTGCCGCTGAGTCTGAGTAGCCACCAATCTAGTCAATAACTGGGTTGCATCTCGCAAGTCTTGATCTGGGACAGTAGGGGGAGGAGCTGGAGGCTGAGGAGCCGGAGGGGCTGGAGCTCTATCATGCTCTTCTGCAACTGATGGAGTAGAAGTGGCATATGAGGGGGTATCGCTCTGAGCCTCGCCATGCCTTAACTCGGCTGGGGATACTCAGCTCGGGCCTTCCCCCATAGCATCCCATATTTTGCTGGCCTTCTTCTTTCTCTGAGCCATCGCTGAAGATTAAACAGAAAGAGATCAGATAGTTGCATCCTTAACTTGGCTCTATCGTACGATCTAAATCATGAATAAAAGCGTCTTCCTAAATTCCCTGTAGCCTCCTGGCTATAGATATGGTGCACGAAATACCCATAACCAGGACTATACTGGACACGGATCATAGACAACCCTACGACTGAACTGCTCTGATACCAATTTGTCACACCCCCAACGAGGAGTATGACGGGCTCTGACTCATAGGTCGGGAACCACTTGACTTAACAATTACCTTAAATACCATATACTACAACTTATAGAACACCTGCACGCATAAAGGTCCAACACAGAAATATTCAATAATCCAACATATATCTACATATGCAAACCGACAAGGTCGCTACAACATCACGAGTATCATAAATCCAACAAGGCTTATAGGAAAATATCACAACCTAGACAAGGCCGGCAAGGCCGGCAAGACCATGCATAGTATCTACATACCCCCACTATGTCTATGAGCCTCTAATAATATACATATAAACATATATTACATTAACTTAAAGGTACCAAAAGATAGCAAGTCTGGAGTAGTGGTACTTGCTGAGACCGCTACAACTGGGAGTCCCACTACGGTTGCTCTCCAATAACTCTGTCAGAGCCTGCTGCACGAAATGCAGCGTCCCATGCAATGGGACGTAAGTGCAGGTAAAAGTACTGAGTATGTAAGGCTGGAAGCATTAACATAAGTAGGACGAAAATATAAAGAGAGTAGAGGTAACCTGCCATCTGAGAACGTACAATATGTAATGCATGAATCTTAAAAATCATATGTAAGTAAGCACATATATATACATACAATATAAGTGTTAGTGTTGCGGAACGTGCAACTCGATCCCTAAATGTTAGTGATGTGGAACTTACAGCCCGATCCATAAATATCATATGTTAGTGCCGAGGAATGTAGGACCTGATACATAAATATCATATGTTAGTGCCGAGGAACGTACGGCCCGATCCATAAATATCATATATTAGTGTTGAAGAACGTACGTCCCAATCCATAAATATCATATGTTAGTATCGAGGAACGTACGGCCCGATCCATAAATATCATATGTTAGCGCCGAGGAACGTACCACCCGATCCTTAAATATCCTATATTGCTGCAGAACGAACGGCCCGATCAATAAATATATTGTATACATATACATCATGTAAATAGAATGCATGAGAGCCCAATACATGCCACTACTCAGTCGGAATGACATAAGGTCAGTGACCTCCGAATAAATTATGGAATTCGTATCAAATCCAAAGAAATAATGTAATGATGATAAACATGATAATATACCAAGAATCAATCAAATAACTAAGACATTAATATTGGAGCTACATGACATAGGAATGGAGTAATTTTATTATGGAACGTTCATATTCATGCTCTAGTTGGATTCGTGCCAAGGAAAGAGAGAAACAAACACCTTACATACCTTATTCGTCAAGCCACCACTTAAAGGATCCTTTACTCCGATGCTCGCCCTTCACCCGAACCTATATAGTGAGAAATACATCTTTAGTCATACTTTAATCATATTTCCCATCAACTTATATGTACTAGGTATCGAAGTCTAATTTGGGTTACGAAAATCTAGGCAGCATCTCCCCTATATTATCTACTTCCTCCAAATACCAAAACAACTCCCAAACAATACCAACCACATCAACAACAATATCATTAAGATCCTACATGACAAATATGTACAATTCCATCCAAAACTTTCTTCAAACCTCAATCCATAAGCCAACAACACCAACACAACAAACTATAACTTTTATTCTCGTAAATATTCATAAATCAATGTTAATAAAGAGAGATTCATACCTTATCCTTACTAGAATAGGAAGATCTTCAATATTTACTTTGAATCCAAGCCAACTCCAATGCAAGACAATACTATAATCGTGACTACACGTTACTAAAACTTCGATTAATACCCTGTCACTTGAAATTACTCAAAATCCTCACTTTTGTGTTGTATGTATGCTCTCATATGTTGCTGATCTTTTAGGGGAAATATTATGACACAAAAGAGGGGTTTTAACCCTTATATAGTGGGTTGAAGTCGGTGGAAACCGACTTAAATTTGCCTTTTGCGTTCGCTGCCTTGGGTCGTGTTCGTGAAGGGTTTCTCAGGTTTACTCTTTGCGTTCGCAGCCCTAAGGTCATGTTCCCGCATGGAAATTTTGTACTCTGGCGGCCTAACTTGTAACGTCCATAACTCTCTACTCCGATGTCCTATCGACGAGCAGTTTATTGTGTTGGAAACTAAACGTCCTGAACTTCAATTTAGGATTTTGGTTTCCTTAAAATCTCCTCATATATTAAAAGATATTCTTTCTCCAAGTTGGGCTAAAATTGCCCCTCATATTTTCTTCAAAATTCTAACAAATTTAATTTCCTTAATTCACTTGCCCTTCAGTCATTCCATAGCTTATTATATGAACTTAAACTCTCGTAGCCATGAGATAGGTGCATACAGTCTCATATATCCTAGGAAGTACTCCAGGGTTCACAATTAAAACGACTAATACCTAATAGATTTCACGTACAGAACTACGAGGTATAACAGTTTCCGTACACTCTATCTTCCCAGACTCCACTTGTGAGATTACACTGGTATATTGTTGTTATTGTTGTGTGTGTGTGTGTCTGTGTCTATGTCTCTCTCTCTCTCTCTCACTCTCTCTCTCTCTCTCTCTCTCTATGTGTGTTTATATATATTGTGTGTGAGTGGTGAAAGTAGAAACACTTTACACTAATAAATAGAAAACAATGAATTGAGAACCATGAGGTCTCACGTTTAAATCCCAACAAAGACAAAAAACTCTGGGTAATTTCTTCCCATTCGTCCTAGACTTGGTGCATAGATTTATCTGGTACCTATTATTGGTAAGAGGTGAAAGGTATCCCGTGAAATTAGTCGAGGTGCGCGCAAATTGGCCTGAACACCGCAGTTATAAAACAAAATAGAAAATAAAACTCATGAATTATGAAATGGTTTCTAATAAGGATTCCTCTTAAAAAAATATAATAAAATAGGAATAGATTTAATAAATAATAAATATTTTAAAAACAAATGTATAAAAATATGAAAAGTCACCTTTTGAATGTAATTACAATACATAACATGCCATTCTTAACTCTCTCCTTGAGAAGAGATTGTAATTGCATCTCTTCAATTCTAATCAATGCAGCGATGACTAAGTAATTATGTAGCCAAAGCCAACTAGTGCATTTATATAATATTACACTTAATTAGTTTATTTATTCTTGAATGTGTAAAACTCATAAAGTCCTCCAAACTTGTCCACTAAACTTACTTTAACACTATAACTTTACGGGCGATTAAGTACCATCTAAACAACTTTAAATAAAAAATTTATTTAACCCCCCCCCCCCCCTCACCCTTGCCCTAACAAGATCAAAGTTGGGTGCTGTCGAGCCACACACTTTGGAATGAGGCCACATCATTAATGAGTTATTTTTTTATAAATTGGTCCTAACTAATAAAACAATTATATTAATTTGCGATCCGTCTCCCAAATAAAAAACTCGACTAGTTCCCAAAAAAATACCCCTAATTCCTAAACCAATCATCATTTCTAAACTATCCAAAATCCTAAACTTAATCTCATACTCAATGAAAACAAAAAAGAAGAAATGTCACTCAATTACTTCGTATTTTGGTGGAGCTTCTGTATTGGAAGTGCTTATCGGCGAACACAAAAGATGTAGGTTAGTATTTTGCATTTAGGGTTATATAATTTGGGTTTAGGGTCTTAGTTAGGAAAACCTCGATCTTCAACTTCTATTTCCTCTTATTTGTATTCTTTTGTAACTGAAGCTTGTGTTTTTCTATTGCTTTCAGTTTGAGAATGGATTTTGTGTACGTTACTTTGAGGTTTCACCAAGGAGAAAATTACAACAAATCCCTCGTATTAAGTACATTGGAGGTGAGGTTACAAATTGCTTTGATGTAGACGTTGATAAATTCTCCTACTTTGAATTTGTGGATTATGTTAAAGAAATTGGCTATAACTATTTGTCTTGCCTTGTTTATATTAGACCACCTAAATGTCATCATTTAGTAGAAACTAAAAGTGATAGGGACATTATGGGTATTGTATCTCAATTAAAAGATGGGGATATTGGTGACCTCTTTGTATCCCACTTGATTGAAGAACCTGTTGTGGTCTGCCCCACTCTTGAATATGTAAACCATGTGGGCAGGGCATCTAGCGCTATTTTTGATAAAGAGTCTAGTCAAACCTTTGAGGGTAGTGAAGGTTTAGGATTTGAAGAGGCTGCACAACCTCAAGAGACTCAAAATAGTGCTAAAGAGGCTATGGGTGGGATTGTTGGTTTTGGGGAAGAATTGGGTGGGACTTCAGCTGATGTGCTTATGTTGTTGAGCTGCAGCTGATGTTCCATTAGTGGAGTCAGATTGGGAAAGTGAAACTGAAGTTAGTGAAGAGTCGGACAATGTAGAGTTAGATAAAGGTAATGAAGAATAATATAGTAGTATTGTTCTTGAGGATGATAGGATTCTTAGGGAATAAAAAAGGGTTGTCAAAACAAAGAAGATGAACAAAATGAGGCCTAGAGAACCCAAAAAAAAAGAGTAGTTTAGAGGGAAAATAGCTGGTTATGAGCCATATTATGATTCAGATGAATCGGTTGGCTTTGAAATAGATACAGATGAACATATTTGTAACACCTCTTACTTTAAACTAAGCCATGTTCATGATTCAGGACTTAGAAAACTAAGACGGAGAGTGTTAGGATTTAATTTCATTTCAGTTCAGCGATCTCAGTTTTACGTCAGGTCTTACAGACCGTAAATTATTTACGACCCGTAAAATGGACCGTAGATGAACCCCAGAAAACCCAGCTCACTGTAATTGATTTATGGTAGGGTTTTACGGTCCATATAATTTTCACAGATCGCACTTTTATACCATAAACATGGAGGAGAATTTCCAAGTTTCTGTAACCGATTTACGGTCACCTTGCATGGACCGTAAATCTTTTACAGACTGTAAAAGGGTACCGTATATCGGCTCGACGACTGAACAGTATACAAAACGCATTTTCAATTCTTTTCCATATTTTCATTCTCTCCAAGCCCTAGAACGAAGGTTTCTCCTCTCCTCATCCTACTACGTCAAGGCAAGTCCACTCCAAGCCCTTTTACTGAATGCTAACATGTATCCATGATTCCTAATAAGAATTCTTTATTCCTCACCTAGGGTTTTCAAGAAAAGGATTCAAGACTTAAAGCTTTTGGAATTCCTCTTCAAGTTCAGACCTTTTCTACAAGTTTTGGAGCATTAACAGGTATGTAGGGCTTTTATCCACGTGTGGGAACATCTTTTTTCTTCCCAACGCCACGTTCCTCTATGATTATACAAGATTTCACCAAAACTAGAGTTTTAGATATGTTCATGATAACCCTAAGTCTATATACCAGGATGTACCATGTTTCTATACGTAGTTCATTATTGTGTTCTTAATATTCCATTTTGGTTATTGGGAATATGTTTATAATCTATGAAAAACCCATCCTTTGCATTCCATGGGTTCTTCCATGCAAGTTATTAAATACTATGTTTATTTTCATGAAACACTCTACATATGTTACACGTTTTCATGCAAGTATATTATGTAACTGTATCCATGTATAATGCAACTCACTTTTTATGAAAAAACCATGGGCTCAGATGCCACTTATATTATGTTCATGCTTGTGTGAGTTGCACAGATTACCGAGAAAGCTTTAATAGCCTGAAACTACATTAGCCACCGTAGGATAAGGATCGCTCCGCCCATGTTTAGGACGATTCCTTCATGCTTTATTAATTGGATCCTTTCATGTCATGTTTATATCTTATACTCCTGGCAAGGTATGAGAGCTCTACTGGTCGGGTCAGGAACTAGACTCCACGTACCTACGTGGTGATTTATGTTGTCGGTTATACTTATCCACTCCCCACTTAGTTTGTTTTACTCATGATTATGTGTGTGTGTGTGTGTGTGTGCGTGTGTGTGTATACATACATATATACATACATACATATGTATGTATGTATGTATGTACGTATGTATGTTTTCATGTTCATGACCAGGTTTCAGTTTCAGTTTTAGCTCTCATCATGTTATTTCATGTGCCATGTTTATTTCATTCAGTTGCTTTACATACCAGTACATTCAATGTGTTGACGTCTCCTTTCTATTGCTCGAGGGCCTGCATTTACAAATTTACAGGATAATGCATCGGCTCAGTAGGATCATCCACGTATCAGCGTTTGGTGAGCCCCATCTTCTTCGGGGTTTAGTCACTATTTACATTTATGTCAGTTGTGCAGTTAAGGTATGTTGAGGGCCTTGTCCCAGCAAGTATGTTCTATAGTTCAGGTTCATGATAGAGGTTTCATAGACTACTCAATTATGTTATGTCAGATATTCGGAGTCTTCTAGCTATTTTGGCTTATTATTATTATGTTTATTCAGGCTATTCTGCATTACGATATTATGATATTTTCAGACTTATGATTTGTGGTCGCACGCTTTACTTAAATTATGCATGTTCATCGATTATTCCGCATCAGTTCATGCCAATGTTGAGTCAGCAAGCCATGTGGTTCGCTCGGTCACATGCAGTCAGGAATCAAGTGTCGTGTTACGCCCAGGCCATGATTCGGGGCATGACAATGTTGATGATGAATGTGAGGCTCAACAACCTGCAAGAAAGGCAAGGAGAGCAAAAAGAAATATAAATAAGGTTATATTTTATCTTACTTGTCAATTAATAGTTTGGGAAATTGGCCTTACTTTTGAAAGTGTTAAGAAGTTTAGAGAAGTAATTACTAGGTATACAATTCAAAAACACGTAGATTTGGATAAATATGTTAATGAACCAACTAGGGTGAGGGTAAAGTGTACACCTGGTTGTCCATGGCGGTTGTTTGATCGTTAAGATTCTGGAACAAAGTACTTCGTCGTGAAGAATTATAATCCTTTGCACAAGTACAATAGCACAACCAAGAACAAATTTGTAAATTCAATGTACATGTTAGAAAGGTACAAGGACAAAATTATTTTTGAGCCTAGCATTAGGGTTTTTTAGTTGCAAAATTTAGTTAAACAAAGAGCTGGAGGTGTGTGGGGAGGAACATAGCAAGGAAGCTAGAAATATTGCGTTGCAACAGATTATAGGGGACATTATGGAGAAGTTTAGAAGAATTCTGGATTATAACGATGAGCTCTTAAGGACTAATCCTGGCAACACATGTGTGGTGAAGCTTAGTAAAGAAACCTTTGACGGTGGAAAGAAAATGTTTCAATCATTCTATATATTTTTTGATGCTTTAAACACGGCATTCAGAGCTGGTTGTAGGAGATGTATTAGGTTTGGTGGTTGTTTTCTGAAAGGTGTTTGTAAATGCCAATTACTTGTGGATGTTTGTAAGTGTGGGAACAATCTGATACTACCACTGGCTTGGGCACTAATTCAAGTTGAAAACACTTGTACTTGGAAATGGTTTTTCAACCTTTTAAGGAATGATCTTGAACTTGGAGATGGGTCAGAATTGACAACCATTACTGATATGCAGAAGGTAATGTATTTCTTTTTATTCATCTGAATTTTCTAATTTTTAAATGTATTATACTACTATCATCTAATATGTTTCAAATTTTGATATAGGGTTTTTGATATAGTCATCAAGGAGTTGATGCTAAATGCAGAACAAATGATGGGCACTAGGCACATCGTACCCAATTGGTCCAAGGAGTGGAAAGGCATTGAGAGAAGAACTGCATCAAGAGAGGTGCCGAGGCTAAATATGAGCAAGAGTTGAGAAGAAATTTGGATCATTTGGAGAATCTACGGGGATAAATATGTGATGACCTAATCTGGTACAACATAGAATGGTGGACCAAGGTCTACTTCAAGACCTCAACTGTAGTGATAATGTTGACAACAACCTGGCTGAAAACTTCAATTCATGGATATTGGGACTAAGGTATAAGACCATCATCATAATGCTTGAGGAAATAAAGGTCAAAGTGATGAGAAGAATAGGACAAATGAGGGAGTTTTCCAATTCTTGGTGTTGACACCTAATTTTTACCTCATAACATGCGTATTTTAAATTTCAAATTTCCCGAGTCAAAGACGGAGTAAGGATACTTCCTTTCAATTTTAAAATTTCAAAAACCCCGAGAAAATTGCAAAAATTGACATTTTATTATTATTTCATAAAGATTGACTATTATAAGAAAATTACGAGCTATTTACTCTCACGAATATGATTTGAAAAGAATATATGTATCCCGCTCTGTCTAATTCGGGAAAATTGCTAATTAAAACGACGTATGAATTACGGCTCATTTTGACCGCATTTTTCACATTTTAAAATAATGCCCGGAACTATTTCAATATTAGGCTTGTTTTAAAGCTAATATTTTGAATCTGCAAGTTTTAAATTTTAATTGGCCTAAATAATTATTTTATTTAGTGATATGCGTATTTATAATATATAGTCTTTAATTGATTTAAATGTTTTAATAAACTTCCATCCACCCCCCCCCCCCCTCCAACTTCATTTTCCCTTCCCCGACTCCCCTCTCTCTCTTTCAGGCAACTTTTAGGGCTTGGGTTTGACTGCCTCTGGTGGCGTTTGATGACGAGTTTTTGACCCAAATTAAGAGGGATTTTATGTTCTCTCATGTTTTCTTCTAATTACCAGGCTTTATTTCATCTAATTTTAGTTATTTACATCATTTGAGCCATATTTTGTGGATGTTGCTCGGGTTTAGCCACGCATGATGGTTTCCATGGGCGGGACCTCAAGTCCCTAGCCATCTTGTGCACCACATGCACTTATGTGGGAAAACCTAGGGTAATTTCCAATGGGTGGGTTCGAATTTGGGGATTTTATGCCATTGTTACAATTCTGGTGTAATTGCACCGTTGGAATTGTACCATGAGATATTTTGTGCTGGCAAGTGTACTATTCCTTGTATTTATCCAATTTTTGTGAATTTTATTAGATTTTAGGGTACAAGTTTGTTAGTTTTTCATTTTGTCCTATCTGATTTTATTTTGAAATAGGAATAGGGTACGAATCTTTGGGAATTTGGGGGGAATAATTGGGGCTAGGTGTCCTTCTATTTTGTCCTAGGATTCCTATAAGATTTGGTGCAATAAATAGCAAGTTGGTAAACAAAAGTAGGGGGGCAGATTTTTATTCCCTAAAAAAAAACTTTGTTTCATCTACTATACAGTTTATAGATATATACAACACATACAATCCATAGAGATATAGAAGAAAAATATAAAAGAAAGGTAATTTGAGGATTAGTGAACGGTTTCATCGCTTGAAGTGTGAATCAATTTTCCTTTGATCTTCAGATTGCCTCAACAAAAGGTACTATCACATTTCAATCCTAGTTTTTCATCTTCTGTAATAGTTATCTATGTTTACTTATGCTATTTGTTAGTTAAAATGATCCTATTCTAAATGTGATAAATTTTGCTTGCTTAAAATGTATGGTTATATGTTTTACTTTTGACTCAAGGATAAAGATAAGTTAAGACTGAATAACGTTAAATGATATTCAAAGTTAGTTGTTTTAGTAAAAAATGAGAAAAGAAGGTAGTTTAGGATGGAAATTTGGGTTTTAAAGTTAGTAATGCTGGTGATTTTGGTTCAAGATTAGTTATTTATAAAGGTTTTGATAAGAACATTTTGACTTGTCGTCAAATCTGCCTTAGTCTATAACTTCAGGCCTTCTTAGCTTTGATTTGATATTCTTAGAACTAGAATTGTTTTTCTAAATCTAGACATGCACTTCTAGAATCAGCTTTAATTATGAATATTGAAAAAATAATTTCTTTCTTCCTTGATTGATTGAATATGGACCTGTTTAGTAGTTAGAGTCATTGTTGAATGATTTGTTTTTCTTAAGATGTTTAAACTAGATTAAATAAACAAGATAGATCATAAAAATAGACTATGGAATCCTGTGTGAAGATTCAAATGAAGTTTGTGGAAAATAGGATGTTCTGTGTGGTTCTGAGTATAAAAACAAACAGAGCTTGCAATTCTTTTGAACTACTAAAACTGTTAAAACTTGATACTTGGTGATGTTATAAGACTTTAAGCTTGATTGCAATTTGTAAAGTTTCTAGTTTTAGTCAAAAAATGATTTTTTAAAGAAGTACAAGTTTTTTAGAATGTAGTTTAGAGATTTTGAGATTTCAAAACTGTATAGGTGTAGGTTAGAGTCTAAAAAATGAAAGTCAGGCACCTTTGATGATCTTAACTTTGCTGAGGTTGTTTAATAGGAGTATAAGTTTATCTTATATGTGGTTTGTGGAATTTTTGAGATCCTGAAATGGACTAAGGCTATAGTTAAAACCTGTTTTGCTAAACTATAGTCCTATAAATCTATGCAGTCTCATCTGTGTTCTTGTTTGAAAATTTTGAAAGCTTAAGTAACAAACTAGGCCAGAAATACCCATTGTTTCAATATTTGTTTTGTTTAAGGTCATTTAAATCGCAAAAAGTTGGGAAATTGAATTGGGTTCGCCAAAAATAAGTATAAGGGTGTCTAAGCCAGTGTTAAAGTTGAATGTGACCCCTAAATTTGTAGAAGTTGCCTTTTTCTTCTTTGTGTGTCTTAAATGTTTTAAACTTACTTGTTCCATAATGTGTATTCTTTTAGGTCTAATTAGTTTGATCACAGTTTAAAACACTTCGTACTATAAGGTTGAATATTAAGAAAGATTAGGAATTGAATTAAAAAATGATTTAGAAATCATGTTTTTCCTTTGTTAGTTCAGTTTACCTCCCTTCCCTGTTTTCGGATAAGCTTCAATATGTGCATTGTCCATTTTTCCTTTTTGTGTATTGCCTTGACTGTGTTGATCACCATTTGCCTTTGATAATCCTAAGATGAGTATCATGTATCCCCTATGAGTTTTTTCTAGTTCCTTTTGAACAGCTGAATCTTTTGTTTGTAACTTGCCTTTGATTGTGTGACTTGTAATGTGAGAAATTTGACTTAGAACATTCCTAGGCTAGGCTACGTCCCTCGTTAGCCTCATTAAGACACTGTTAGATCTCTTGAAATCAATCCAGCTTGAAATACCTCTTTGTGTGATAGTATTGTTAACTTGTACACTGTTTAGAATAATGTTACTATTTTGGAAAGAAAGATTGAACCTTTTTAATAATTGGAATTTTTAAGATTGAGATTTTAAGAAGGAAGAGCCTGTTTGGACTCACAACCAGTGGACTGTGATTGATAATGTAATAAGAAAAGGATTCTGCCTAATCTAGTGACTGATTTTGATTAATTTTGTGCATTTGTCATTTTTAATCTGGCTGGACATCTAAAAAATGCAAAACTGGTTCACTTGACCCTATTTTCTGAACTCTGAGACTGCTGAGTATGGTTTAGAGCCTCTAAAAATTAAAGAATTTGTTTAAAAATGGGAATTTGATAAGTCTGTGACCTGTCCAGTTGATTTATTGAGCTTTATTTGAATTTGTAAGTATGCTAGTCATTTGCTTAAGTTCTATTGAGTCTGCCTTGACAAGGTGAGTTTTCAAACACCTCTTTGCTTGCTAAACCATGTAGTAAACAAGAAGAAGGGCTAAAGTACTAGCCAAGAAGTGAGAATTTGAAACTATTTGAAACTAAGTATAGCATTAAGGTCATGATCTCCCTGCTTTGTTTGCTTATGGATAAGCCTGCAACCTGCATATGCTATCCTATGTCTACTGTTTGATCATAATACTCCTGAACATCCTATTTTGTGATCTATGACAGTGGTATGAACAACTTTTAAGACTTGAGACTGTTTTATATACACCCCTCTGCTATCTGTGACTTGCCAATGATCCTACTTGATTCATGATTACTTTTGAAAGTGTTTTCTTGATTTTTGTAGATTTGCTGGTCCTAATCTGATTACCTTTTACATCTTAGTTGAACTTTACCTTGACCCTACATTTTGTGATTGACTATGTATGTGCAAATCCTGCAATAGGGTAGAGAAAGTAATCTTAAGACCCTGTTAGTGTTCTTATAAAACTGCTTGAACATTGAGATGATTTTTTGTGATTGGCTAGTCCTTTAAGATTTATAAATAAGCCTAAGCTCGAATATAAAAGCCTGAGGGATTATTGCATTGTCTTTAGACATCATATGGGCATTTGGCCATTGCTGTGCATTATCTTTAGTTTCATACCCATTATAAACTTGTTAATATTGGAATTTGTTAGGACCAATTTAAAAGACAAAGACTAAAAAATCAAAACTGCCACACAAAGAGTAAAATGCAGCAGTTGTATACTTGTGCCCATCTTATAGTTTGACTAGGAATTTCTGCGGCATTCCTATATGAGATTCCTACTCTTACCTACCTGTTTGAGCTAAAAACTACTTGACAACCTTTTGCTTGACCTAAGACAGGTGGTATGAGCCCTTTCTAGCAATGATTTAGATTTCCATGGACCTATAACTATTCTTATATATGTTTGATGCAATTAGTGACTTGATATGACTGTATTTGGATCATATTTGTACCTAGGGTAATCCCATGTTCCTTTCATCCTATTATGAACTTGTTAAGATTGAAATTTGTTGAACCTAGTGTAATACCAGAAATTGAAACTGAAAATGCTTTGAAAGGGTAAAAATGCAGCATTTGCCTATTGGAATTTGACTTTGTAATTTGCTTATAGACTTCTGTGGCGCACATACATGGCCCTTCACCCCCGCCCCCTTAGTTTTTCTGCTATGATATGTTTAAAAATAATGTTTTGGACCTAGGACAGTATCATGTCCCTATATATGCTATTAGAATCCTCTACTTCCTACCTGTGAATTTTTCTGCTCAAATTCTGTAGAATGGACTAAATGTGAACTATTTTGGGGCCTTGCTAATTCTCTAATGAACCTATAGTTGGCCCATTTTGCTAGCTTTGAACTTGCTGGGATTAAAATTAAGCTAGAATGACCATGGCCTTGTAAATTTGCTTCTGTGACATCCTTGTTGATAACAAACAGACTTAAAAAATGGTTTTTGGTATTTGAATTGGTTCATCACTAGACAGGTGTGACTTCTAAGTCATTTAACCTTTAGGTCTACCTCTTCTTTGATTGCTAACTCTTTAAAACTGGAGATAGAAACATGAGGGTGTGTTTGGTAGCTTGTTGTTGTATCCCCCATCTTGTTGTGCTTGATTTCATGTTCCTTTGTCCCCTTATCCCCTTGATGTAGCTACTGCTTGTTTCCTTGGCCATCTTAACACTTCCTATGACTCATGAACCTAGCTTACATTACTAAAAGATTTGTTGAATCGTGTGATTTTTGCCTTTGCTTCTTGTTGCTGTTTGATCCATCCTCTTAACTTGCTTGCTTCTGGGAATTTGCATTCCTCCTAAACAAACTAATGAGCTAAACACTAGTCCTAGAATGAATGTATGAATTGGCTTTTGACTTTTTGGAAAATCTATTTGAGTTAAAAATGGATATTAAGTGAATTGGGTAGGTGTGCCTTAAGGTTTTACTCTCCCATGGTGCATATAAGGAGTATATATTGGGAATGGAGAGTATGCCATATGGGTTTTGCTCACCATTAGTCGTATATCATTGGGGCGTATCTCATATACACAGTCTTGACACTTAGAAATTTTGAGAGGAGATCAAGTGGTATACAGGCAGTATATCACGTATATTAGAGTTCTGACACTTAGGAAAATTTGAGAAAAATGGGGGAGTATACCAGCAGTATATCATGTATATCACCTCTTAACACTTAGAAAAAAAAAATTAGAAGAGAAGGGCTTGGGCTCATTGCTCGGGCCTGTCACCTCTATTTCCATACTTGACTTATTATTACTATTATTTTTGGGCCTACTCCACATCTGGGCCATTTTGGTTATTTGACGTCGTTGATTATTAAGTGGGCTAGGCCCAATAAATTGTAATTCATTTTGCATTGTAATAATTATTGTAGTCTTAATTTTGTACTTAGTTTAATTCATGAATGTACACTAATATCATGTATACCCATTTGTATCCTTGTCCACCTAAACCCGTTGGTGGGCCCCAACGAGGCCCACCAATGTATCTAGATCGAGTCAACCCAACTTGAAGCAAAAAATGGAGCAATAAGTTTTGGACCCGAGGATTTCCTCAAATGCATAACATATTCTTATTGGGCTTGGTCAGCCCAATATACCTATCTCTTTATCCCTATCACTACAGTCACTATTAGATCAGATAAACAAAAAGAGCGAAATCATCGATCCATTTTTAATTTTCATCTATTGGGCAGCTGATGAACTTGTTTGGCTCAAATGATTCATTTAAGTAGCCTTGTACCTTGTTCTTATTCTTTTTTGTCCTCTCATCTCTTGAAGTCCCTGCTGGGTTATAACACGCTTTCCTCTTTATTTCACAACTGATCTTGGTTTGTGATGCCCAAGGTTCTAGGTCACTATAAATGGGTTCGTATGCACATTTGAAGTGCTACGAAAAAGAATGAGAACAAGGTACAAGGCTACCTCTATCCTCCTAACACCTGCTACTCCCAACCTCTCATACCTCTTAACTGGCGCATCTTCGCACCTCCTCTTCACATGCCGAACCATCTCAACCTCGCTTCCCACATCTTGCACCCTTTAATGATGAAAAGATTTATGAAGGAATTAGTACTCAATTAATGAATACAGACTAATATATAAAATTTGCTTAATGAATCTTCTAATTACTCTTTAATAAGGACACGACCAATATCTTCTACCAGGATTCCTTGAAGTCCAAGATGTTTCCATATGCACCACAAATCAATGGCTGCAGCAAAATTATTCCTTCAAGGCAGGATCATCATCTTCTATACAAAGCTTAGCTAGGTTAACAGATCGCATTGTGTGCTACACAGCCAAAAAATCCCAAAAATCAGAAGAAATTTCACTCCGAGCAATTCCATATACTTTGGGAAACATGAACAAAATTACAATAGAAGAAAAAGGACTAAAAACCCAATCAAAGCAATAGAGGAAGGAGAATAAGTTTGGGTTATACGTTCTTTCGGACAAATTGATGCAGTCGCAATTATCGCTTTAAAGATTCAACTTTAGGATTGAAGAACTAAAATTAGTGCGGTTTAATGAGAAGATTCAGGTAAATCCTATTGATTCCCTTCAAAATTTCAAATCTAGAGCACAAAGTGGGGGTGATTGAACATGAGGGAGAAGAAGAAATTAGGTTTCTTATGTATGAGACGAAATTCGGTCGAGTATGATTTGGGTTGGGTGGATATTACTGGTAGATTGAGTTTAAAATATTTATTTTTTTAAAAAATATTTAATAGTTAAAATTAAGTGAGTAACGCACCAACATGGAAGGTTCAGTACGCATGTGCTTGTGGGAAAGAGCTGGTTGAATAAAATCACTTAAAAGTTGTTTAGGAGAGTACCTAAACGAGCGTAAAATCACAGTGCTAAAGTAAATTTAGGGGACAATTTTTTTTTTGGGGGGGGACTATATGCATTTTCTTAAAACATAATAATCTCTCCGGTATGGGGTTTTAGGCTTCTTTAACGAAATTAAAGGTGTTAAGAGAAATTGCTATTAGTAAGAATAATAATACTTTAATTAATATACTCAATTGATTCTTCTCTAAATGCTTATATTGCTTATAGAATAATATTAACAGATTTTGTAACAGTAACCTCAACTAAAATAATCTTTTCAAAGATTATGAAAATGATATATATATATATATATATATATATATATATATATATATATATATATATATATATATATATATATATATATATATATATATATATAATATTATCTATGAGGATCAACAATATGTCTTAAGAAAGATTTAATTAGTTGGCTAAATTGTCAATCGGAAAAGAACTAGCTAGTCCAACACTAGAAAAAATTTGATTATAACCAAATAGTTGATTAGTAAACGTTGCATCTCAAAAACACTGAAGAATAAAATTCAAATAATGGTATAAGTCAAATTTTATTAGATAAGTTTAAGCTGTTTTATAAGGATTTAATTATAAATTCTTATAATTATCTATGAGGATCAACAATATGTCTCAAGAAAGATTTAATTAGTTGGCCAAATTGTCAATCGGAAAAGAACTAGCTAGTCCAACACTAGAAAAACATTGATCATAACCAAATAGTTGATTAATAAACGTTGCATCTCAAAAACACTGAAGAATAAAATTCAAATAATGGTATAAGTCAAATTTTATTAGATAAGTTTAAGGTGTTTTATAAGGATTTAATTATATTTAGGCCACTAGCTCCATTGGGTTGCACCAAACTAAAACTAGTACTTGCCTATTTAAGACAGATTTCGGTGATTCACTATAAATATTTGGACAGGACTACAATTGTTACTACACATAGGTCATTAGGTCGCATTCCTTTATGGGCAAAGGGCCAAATATACTCATGTACTATCAGAAAAGGGTCAAATATACATCTTGTTATATTTTCGGTTCAAATATACCCCTGCATTATACTTTTGGTATAAATATATCCTTCTTCCGTAAAATTATCCAAGGTGGACACTAAGTCTGATGTGTCACTGACAACTCGGTGAGGTGGACACCACGTGGCATGTCACCTCACCACTCCATTTAGTCTGATAGATTTTTCCATTTTGTTGGTTCTCTGATTGTTTGGTGTGGCAGGTCTTCGTTAATTTGATTTGGTTTGACTTCTATTTTGTTAGTATAGAATAATTTGGTTTTTAGGATTTTTGTTAAGTTGAGATTAACTGCAAGTTACTTTCAGTGGGTTAAGGTATTCTGCTGAAATTTGTTGAAGTACTGTCTGAGCAAAGGCTTCTGAATTATTTGGTTTACTTTCAAGTGGCTTGAAGCCTTTTACAGAAGTTGTTGAATTTTGAGGTTTGGGGTTTATGGATTTTTTTAAATTTTCTTAGGTGATTCTAGGTCTTGTTGGAGTCGCCAAAGACTGTATACATTTTTCGTTCTGGCGATTGAATTTGATAGCAAATCTGAATGAGGAATAAAGCAGAAGTACAGAAGCCAGAAGGGAAGGAAAGGGCTAATGGATTGGGTGGTGAGGTTGCATTCCATGTGGTGTCCACCTCACCGAGTTGTCAGTGACATATCAGACTTGGTGTCCACTTTGGATAATTTTTACGGAGAAGAGGTATATTTGAACCAAAAGCATAACGGTGGGGGTATATTTGAACCCAAAGTATAACGAGTGGTATATTTGGCCGTTTTCCAATACTACATGGGTGTATTTGACCCTTTTCCGTTCCTTTATTGGTATTTAACTGAAACTCCAGGTGATTTTGTATATGTGCAAATGCAATACTTAGTTTTCCAGTATAATTTCCATGTCATACATAGTACTTGTAACCTGATTATATGTTATGTATAAATATTTGTAGTGTGAATTTAACCCGTTAATTTCCTTCAGCTCTAGCTCACTTCCGGGAACATTCTCCATCAGTGGAATCGTGCCACATTGAACAGTTTCTCGAGGTCAAGACCATTTTCATCACTGGTGCAACGGGCTACCTCGCAAAGGGTACTTTCTGTATCTCCTTTAGGTGCTTTTTGAGTAGATGCACACATAAATAATAGTATTACTAGTGCTTCTTTGTAAACTAGCAATATATGTCCGTGCATCATGTTTATTCACTTTAATTAGCTAGTCTTTAAGGTTTTTATTTTGTAAATAACTTTTAAAAACATTGTAATTGTTATTATATATAGTAACATATACAAAATGTATTTTATATACCATCACTTTAGTTATAATTAAAAAATGGAGTTTAAAAATTAAAAACATATGATGGAATTAAGTCTTTGAGATGGAAAGAGTCGGATTTTTTTCTCATTATCATGACAATGAAAGTTGTTCATCGATGTGGAAAAAAAAATTAGTAAGAATATGAGGGAAAACTAATATTTTGATTCTAGATTTTTTCTTTTTAAATTCTTTAATATCTTATATATATATATATATATATATCGACAGGTTGATAGACATCTCAATTAACTAACTGTTCAGATCCAAACATAAGAACCACTGTTGTATATATTTGATTTTTTTAAAAGCAAAACTAATAAAATATTTTTGTTAAATTAATTAAAAATTATGTTAATAAGGGGTAAATTAGTTACATTATAATTTTTATATTAACAATTATAGATAAAAGGAATTGTTACAAAAGAAATCAAAATTAGAAAGATATATGTTATATGGTAAATCACCAAATTTTAATTCTGAAATGAAAATATAAAGCAATACATTTTATAAATGTAAAGAAACAATAACCAGAGAATGCAAAGGAGAGTAAAATAAGTAAAGTAGTGACAAAGAAGGAAAACAGGGATAAAAGTCACTCCCTCCCTTCACTTTTACTTGTCCACGTTAACATATCAAGAGAAAGAAAATTTTCTTCTTCTTATTTTACCCTTCACATTAATTATTCATTTTCGAATCATTTTCTAAGACTATTGAGACTATACACCAATAATATGGATATTGTGATAAAATATATACTTCATTTTATTAACTCTTAAGAGCGTGAAAAGTCAAAAGTGCACAACTAAAAGTGCACGGAGGGAATAAATATGTGTAGGAGAATTAAAATTGAAGTGCATACGTGTATACATGAGAAGAGAATAAATACTCAGTATTATGACATATGTCCAAGTGGATTAAAAAAATAGTTAGTTAAAGTGTACAATTTATGTAACTTCTAGTACAAATTTGCAATGCTATTGTTCATCCTCTCTTCACATTTAAGGTATTGACAAAGAAGGAAAATGGGGATAAAAGTCACTCCCTCCGTTCACTTTTACTTGTCCACGTTAACATATCAAGAGAAAAAATAATTCTTCTTATTATTAATTTTACTCTTCACATTAATTACTCATTTTCAAATCATTTTACAACGCTATTGAGACTTACACTAATAAATATGAATATTATGGTAAAAAATATATACTCCCTTCGTCTCCTATTACTTGTCACTTTCCATTTTGCACGCCCCTTAAGAAATCATAAATAAAATATATAATTTACTATCTTACCCCTATCTTTATCCAATAAATACTCTAATCAAAATTGACTATTTTCAAGAACATTTATTACTAAAGGAAGATGAGAAAGATTTAATTAATTTTATTTTGATTTTGTCAATGAACAAGTAATGTAGCCAAGTAATATGAGACAGAGAGGGTAAGATAGGAAAGATTTAATTAATTTTATTTTGGTTTTGTAAATGAGCAAGTAATTTGGACATATATTTTTAGTAAAGTGGTCAAGTAATATGGGACGGAGGGACTACTTCATTTATTAATTCTTAAAAAACGTGAAAAATCAAAAGTGAACAAGTAAAAGTGCACGGAAGAAATAAATTTGTGTCAGAGAATTAAAATTAAAGTGCATACGTGTATGCATAAAAAGAAAATAAATATTTAGTACTATGACATATGTCCATATGGGGAAAAAAGTAGTTTAGTCATGTGGCCAAGTAATATTAGACGGAGGGAGTACTTCATTTATTAATTCCTAAAGAACGTGAAAAGTCAAAAGTGAACAAGTAAAAGTGCACAGAGGAAATAAATATGTCGGAGAATTAAAATTGAAGTGCATACATGTATATATGAGAAGAGAATAAATATTCAATAGCCAAATAATATGGGACGGAGAGGGTAAAGTGGGAAAGATTTAATTAATTTTATCTTAGTTTTGTAATGAACAAGTAATTTAGGCATATATTTTTAGTAATGTGGCCAAGTAATATGGGACAGAGGGAGTGCTTCATTTATTAATTCTTAAAGAACGTGAAAAGTCAAAAGTGGACAAGTAAAAGTTTGCGGAGGAAATAAATGTGTCAGAGAATTAAAATTGAAATGCATACATATATACATGAGAAAAGAATAAATATTCAGTACGATGACATGTGTACACGTGGAATAAAAAAGTAATTGATTAAAATGTACAATTTATATAACTTTTGATACAAGTATTCATTGCTACGTTAATCCTCTTGAACACTTATATATAATAGAAAAATGAAGTCAGTTGGTCCAACCTTGATAAACACGTGTAACCAAGAAGAGAAATCTAAGGGACTATAAGTATGAAACAAATTTCCCATATTAAATGACTTATTTTCTAAATTGCCCTTGTTGGTACACCCTCCAGAACAATTTTACATGCTTTTCGTACAATCATTTTGAGCCGTGTTTGTCCCACTAACTGCCACTTCTATAATAGAGTAGAGTAATTCTTGTAGTTCTCGTGGGGAAGATACTCACAGTCCAACCAAAAGCGAAGAAGCTCTACTTGCTAAAAAGAGCTCCAGATTCAAATTCAGCTAAAGAACGCTTAAACAACGAGGTACTACCTAACTACTGTAAATAAGATAGAAAAATATTATCGAAGAAGAAATGACTTACAGGCGTGAAGAATCAACTTTTCTTCAAGAGATATTGTTCATATACATACTGGGGAAAATACAAGCAATCTCTTAAGGATATAACAAAGCCCTTGTTTCAACTTGCAGATTTTTCTTGAAGTAATTGCACGGTTTACCTTCAAATGGACTGGTCTTTAATTTTTTTGCCCTTCAAATGGGTTGGTATTTAATTATTGTCCTTCAAAATCGAACTTATGCCTAGCGGGACATAAGATCTTTAAGGGCGCTGACATAACTTGTGGATATTATGATGCATAACTTATGTCCCTCTAGTCATAAGTTCAATTTTAAAGACAAAAATTAAAGACCAACCCATTTGAAGGACAAAAATTAAAGGTCAGCACAAAATAGGGACAAAAGTGCAACTGAATCATTTTTCTAAGCCACTTCACGAAAGAAAACCTTGTTTATAAAGTTAGAAAAGTGACTATTTTAAATAATCATCTTTTTCATGAACAGACATGTCCATTGAAATTCAAATTTTAAATAAAATCTGGAAATGCAAAGGCTTTTAATATTTAAAGCCTTCAAACTCATGTTGCCCTCGGTTGTGGTCAATCCCACTTCACATATATTACAAACTATGTAACAACTACTATATACTAAATGATTGTGTTCAGCAGTAGCAGAGATAATAGTCAGCACATTGGACTACATGTCCATAGTCATGCATTACCACATGAGAATTCAAGATTATCATAGCTCAGTGCTCAATGTGATGTTTTAACTGCAGGTTATAAAAACGGATCTGTTCGGAATTCTAAGGGAGAAGTTGGGTGCGACATACATGGCTTTATAGAAGAAAAGGTTTTTCCTATTTATGGTGATATAGCTAGTGATAATTTGGGGATAAATTCCGAGCTTAAAGATCAGATGTGCAGAGAAATAGACATAATTGTAAACTCTGCTGCAACAACTAGGTTTGACGAAAGGTAGATATAAAATGAAATTATTTTTCCTAAATTAAAATGAAAACATTTACTCCAAAATTTTTGCAGATATGATACTGCAATAAGGATCAATACACTGGGTGCCGTGAATGTTGTCAAATTCTCCAAGCAGTGTTCAAAAGTAAAGTCGCTTCTCCATGTAAGCACAGGTCAGCTCCATCATGTGCTTAATCAAATTTGATTATCATGTGACTTCTTTGCGCGTATTAACTTTAGAATAAAGTATGGTTCTTTTCAGCCTATGTTTGTGGGAAAAATGGACTGATACTAGTGTTGGGAAGAAACAAGCAATAACCAAATTACACGACGAGGTAAAAGCGGATGAAATACCCAAGTCAAAACTTCCCACACTATTTGAACCAAGAGAAGACAATAAACACTAACACAAATGGAAATCCGGGCAGCAGTTATACCAACAGTAAAATAGCAAAGCAAGCAAAAATAAATCGAATGGAAGAGACACCAAATTTACGTGGTAAAACCCCTTCAAGGTGAAGAGGAAACATCCACAGGACCTCCGGCCCACAAAAACTCCACTATAATCAACAAGAGTTACAACAATGTTCTCCAAATGACTACAACAACAAAGCCAAGCACGAGGCAACAATACATAAAAGATAGCACCAAAACTAGCAAAGAAAGGAGAGAAATCACCCCCAAAAACGAATTACTGTTGAGAGGTAAACGATTCATAAAAGCAATCTATCTCATTGATACAAGTATATATCCTATTTGCACCAACATATTTATGATTGTTCAGGGCAAGACTACATGGATGGACAAACACATACACATTCACAAAAGCAATGGAAAAGATGCTCTTGGGGCACCTCAAGGAGGATGTTACACCTCGGAAAATTTTCTGTTGATGCACCAGTGAATAGACTAGTGAAGAGCACGAGTATACGGTATTTCATTAAGTAAGAGATGACATTAGACGACCCTAGTTAAGATTTCATAGATGTTCGAGATAGGGGAGGAAAGTTTGCTAAGGGAAGGCAAGGCATACGAAAGGTATCGAAAAGGAATTACGAGTAACAACTCAACGAGGATTTAATAATGCTTTGGAGAAGAGTTATAATGTCCCTTAGATTGTTAATGAGGTGATAAACAAGTGCTAAGAAGGTTCATAAGGATTGGAAATCAAACGAGTCGACGAGAACGAACTTCGGAACACTAGGGATTATACGGCCAAACATATTGGTCGTATAAAACATACGGACCGTATGTTGGACCGTACAATCATTCCAGATTGTCACCATTCTCTGGACCAAATCTATGGCCAGACATACGATCAGTATAAATTATACGGACCATATGTTGGTCCGTAGAACTGGTCGGGAACAGATTTGGTGTATTTAATGAGGGATCAAGTCTTATTTCATCCCATTTCCATATCACACCCCTTCTCTATCACACCCCTTCTCTCTAAAACATCTCTCTACATTTATTCCACACGAATTCAAGCGGTATTAGTGATCAACAACGTAAACTAAGTGAATCAAGTGTAAGAAACCCATTAAAAGATCATCCAAGTCAAGAAATCTCATTGGAGATGAACTAGGGTTTTGGCTCAAGTGAAGTATTTCCATCCAAAGCTTGTTCCTACAACATCTAAGGTAAGATTTATGGTATTTCCATGTTGCTTAAGCTATTTGAGAGTTGAAACACTTGGATTGTAGAAGGATATAGAAAATGGGTCATGAATGTGAAATAGTGTCATCTTTGAGTAATAGTTTGGATTGAGTGATGATTCGTGATATGATATGATTGTAATCATGTTGTAAATGATGTTGAGAACATGAGATAGACATTGTATGTGAATGAACGTAGTCGTGTGTTATGACCATGGATATGGGTGATTGGAAGCGAATTGAGGAATATAGATGATGTGGATAATTAATGACTATTGTTATGATATTGTGAATGTATTATTGACGTTTGGGAGTTGATTTACGATATGGGGGAATGTCGTATAAATAAAGGAGATTCTGTCCAATTTTCTCTAACCTTAGTCATTTATGCTAGCTATCGATTTCTAATGGTAGTATGACTTTAATGAAGGTAGAAACGTGAGCTTCGGAGGAGAATGTGCAAGTGTAGAATAGTTGAACGGGAAGGTATGTAAGGCTAACCCTTCTTTCATAAGGCATGGTTCTTTGGCCAATCATATAAATCTTTTATAAGTCTATGATATCCTCCAAATGACTCTATCTTCAAAAACTACTAAGCTTATGATTCTCAATATGTTACGATTGTACTAAGTTCCTCATATGACGAATAATCCCATGAGGATAGATGTAATGTACGACGATAATGATAACGACGATAATAGCGATGACAATAACGATGACGATGATAATAGTGATGATAATAGTAAAGATGTTTATGAGCTATTATGTATATGTGCCTATGTATGACTATTATGGAACCCCGAGCTTATAAGGCCGGGTAGAATGTATATATATTTATGTAACGCGCGTGCACCTCTGCAGTTGGGTACGGATAACCCTGAAGCCTTGGTATGGCCAGGTATGTGTAACCTTGAGCGTTGGTTGGCCAAGTATGTATGATAACCGAGCCTAGCCATGATCGGGTACTTGAAACATCGAACCTTCGTGGTCGGGCATGCTATGTAAATGCTATGTATATGATATGGTTATGTATATGATATAGATATGAGTATGAATACGAATATGATACGAATATGAATAAGACTATGTATATGAATACGATTATGGACGCAATGTAAATGAGTACGGACACGGATATGGATGTATGTATACAAATACGTGTGAGAAATGGAAGGTCCCCATGAGAAGCAAGTAAGTGCTTATGACGATGATTCTACTATCTCCCATCTTATGCTATTTCTCATGTTCCTTATTATGCTTCTATATTGATCATGCTTTACATACTCAGTACATTCTTCGTACTAAAGTCCTTTTGTTTGTGGACGCTGCGTCATGCCCGCAGGTGCCCAGGGAGACAGACTTGATCCATAGCTACATTCTCAGGGACTACATAGCGGAGCTCCATTTCATTCGGAGCTGTAGCTTTTGGTATTAATTCTTTTGTGTACATAATTATGGGCATAGCGGGGTCCTGTCCCGCCTATATGATATGACATACTCTCCTTAGAGGTTCGTAGACGTGTGTATATAGTTAGATGTGTTTGGCCTTGTCGGCCTATATTTTGGATATCATTTTGTTAGCCTTGTCGGCTTATGTACATTGATATGGGCTTAGTTGCTAATGTTGATATAAAGGTATTGTTGCCTAATGGGATTCGTATGATTGATGAATAGAAATGTATGATTTAATATGTGGCTCACCTAGATGTGAATGTAAAGGGATGTTAAGAGGTGCCCGGGTGGGCTAGCACCGGGTGCCCGTCGCGGCCCTCCGGTTGGGAAGTGACAGAGGATCTGCAACTGATAATCCTATAGCCAACAATTATATCAAGCACCTACAAGGAGCCATTAATTGGATGGATTGAAGGAATGAGGTAATAATTATATACCATTTATGCACACATAAAAATTAAAGAAGAGTAAGTCTAATTAGTAAACCAATATAATCTGCTTCTTCCTTCCCACAGAACCACAGATACGTTTTTTGTTGGCTATGGTAAAGGAAAACACAAAGTTGCACTGGGTGACAGAGAATCTATAGTAGATGTGGTATGTGAGTCAGTCATGTGTATATATAGTGTATACCATATGTCAGCGGGTCTTATCAGTTCAATTCGATCTCCTAAGTATTTACACTAATTCCTTAATGCCATCTTGCAATTTTTCCAAGATTTCAGTCGATATGGTTGTGAATTCAGTCATCGCGGCTATGGTAGCTCATGAAAATCCATCTTCCCATACTGTTTACCATATTAGCTCCTCTAGGAAGAATCCGCTCAAATTTGATGATATGATACGAATTGGTGTTGATTACTTCAAGACGAATCCATGGATTGACGAAAGAGGAAAGCCAGTCAAAGTGAAGAAATTTCATTTACTGGATAGCATGGCTAGCTTTCACAAATACATAGCAATCCACTACATGCCAACATTAAAGGTTAGTTTTGCATAGTAATGTCTTCTTAGATAAACTAGAAAACTCATGATACATATTAACTAAAAGATGAAAAGATCCAGATATGCAAGAGCGATGCATAGAAAAAGGATTTTATGAATGTTGACATGCACTTCAGCATTGATGGCATACCACTGGCTAAGTTTATAGTTTTGACGGCAAAATACATCAAATGATCCCTGAACCATACTCGAAATGTCGAGTTCACACTCAAACTATACAGACGAACTATTACACACCTGAACATCTAAAAAGTGAATTTAATACCACCCTACAAGCTGACATGGCACAAAACATAAAAAATAATTAAAAAGTGGCGCGTTTTTTTTATTAAATTTATTTGTTTATTTTTTTTTAATTAAAATAAATGTTTTTGTAGTCCCCCCACCCCCTCTATCCCTCCAAACCCGCCCACCCTCCCTTTCTTCTTCATTCGTGCACCCTTCACCCCTACTCATTTTTTTCCTTTTTCATTCTCTCTCTCCTCCCTTCACGCCTGCTCTATCCCTCTACCACGCCGCCGCCTTGTCCCTCCTCTTCTCCTCCATCTTCACGCCACACCGCCCCCACCCCACAAACCCTCCCTTTCTTCTTTATTTCCCCCCTTCTCACTGGCCTCATCTCATTTCCGCCATTGTCGGAGCTCCTATGAGCTCGTCTCCCTTTCTCGTTCATCTGCACACCCTCACGCCTCCTCCATCTTATTTCTCCTTCCTTTTCTTTTTCCATTCTCCTTTTTTTTTTCAACTAGTCCTAGTAGCCTCATCACCCTTCCACAGTGATATGCAAAAGAAAAAGCAAAGGGCTTTTTGATTTATCATCAATTTTCAAACAAGCAAAAAATGGGTGTTCCTTCGTGTTTGGTTGTTTATGTTCTTGTTGGAGTTTTTTTCATTTCAATGGATTGATAATGGTGACTTCGGTGGTGGAGGATATGGTGTTTCCGTTAGGATAAAAGAGATGGGGTGGGTGGGGTTATTTAGTGATGAAGAAGATATAATTATTGGAGGATTTTAATGGATAATTAAGAATTCATTAGTGTAAACTATAATTAATAAAAGAAAAATCAATGAATAAAGAAAGTAAAATGAAAAGAATATAAAAATTAGAAGGTTTCTGACATGGTGCTGACGTGGCGGGCGAGTGTGTAACACCTCCCCATGTGCAATTGGTTATAGATATATCAGGGGTAAAATAATTCTTTTAAGTTGTTCGGGGGTGTAATAGGTCGCCTGTATAGTTTGAGTGTGATATTAACATTTTGGGTATAGTTTAGGAGTCATTTGATGTATTTTGCCTAGTTTTGACATGTTTGAGATATTAGAGTGGGCAAACTTGATACTTTGCCAACACTTGCAAGCCAAGCGCGCAAACTTACAAAGTAGGATCAAACGTGCCATTTGACTAGCTGAACTCTACGAACCTTACATATTCTTTGAAGGAATGTGAGTTTATTATTTGATGTCCCTTTCTTTCTTCCTCTTAATTCTATGTTCATATTGATTTAGACACCTTGAAGTTTGAATAAACATCTGTCAACTTGTTCATGTTTGATATACTACTGGAAACTAATTAATCAAACATAAAGCTGTTCCAAATTGATATTCTAACACCATTCATGCTGATTTTTATCAGATTCGATGATACCAATGTTGAAATGTTGCGTATGGAAACAAGAAAAAGTAATGCAGATGATACATTTAATTTTGATCCAACCACCATTCAGTGGGAAAAATACTTCAAGGAAACTCATATTCCCGGATTAGTGAAATACATTTTCTAAGAAAGCAGAATTATGCCACCAAAGAGGCTCATTTGCCGCTCTGCTTACACTAGAAAGCTGTGTTGCTGCTTAAATTCTATTATATAGTTCTTTGAAAAACTACATCAGTTCAAGAAAATATTGGAAGCACTAATTCTAAATAAAGAGGGCTAGCTGATATGCTTCTCTGCTTAAATTCCATTATGCTGTTTTCAAATCATTTCAAGAAAATATTGGTAGTATTATATGTAATTATATTGAAGGACTACTTGTTGCACCCCCCGTGTCCAGAACTGTAGGAAACCAGAACTAGAAACTGGAAAAAAAACCAGTAAGTAGAAAACGAAAATAGAAATTGTGTGCAAAAATTAAGAAATATCCGAGACCATAGAATTCACTGTGTGTCCTTAAAGAATTTAACCCCCTCACTGTACCCGAGGTTACAGATTATTTCCTCCCAGGATAAAACGGATATACCTGTCGCAGGAGTGGCGGTATCTCAAACACTTACGACTTCGACGAACTCAAATTTGGCAACGAAACACACTAAGACTCGATAGTTTTATTTTTGGAAAAAGAATGCAGAATTTGCAATGCAAGGAACATTTTTTCAGTAGTCGAAAATTAAGGCATTGCCTCAGTTTATATAGCCTCGAACATGCCTGTTCAAAATAGGCCTGGTGGCTGTTCGGAGAGGCCATGCCTTTTTCGAAAAAATAAGAACGTTGGGAAGTTGGGATTTAAATTTAATTAATTACCAATTAACCAATTAATATTTTCCCGCGGAAATAAAAAATAATTTCAGAAAATGAAGATTGAAGTTAAATAAATTTGGTCCAAAAAGATTATCAATCAATCAAATTCAAAGCCGAAGCCGAGCCGAGCGACGACGACGGCGCGAGGGGAGTCCCTCTTCTCAACCCTTTAAGAGCTAGATGAAGTTCTTTCTAATATAAGCACATAACTTTCCCTTTCTACCACCAATGTGGTACAAAGCTCTTTTTTAAAGGAACTTTGCTTTAAACTTCATTTTCCTTCAATTGTCTTTTTCCCTCCATTTCTCATTCACACCAACTTAGCTAGCTTCAATCATTAACTAGTTTTAACAATCCCCCACATGAATGGGGAATGGCTATATGATGAAAAACATGCATGACAAAAAAACTGTGTGATTCGTAAGCAAGGATTAATTGCATCTGAATAAGTAGATTTCTCTTTGAACTTTCCGTAGTGAACATATGTCGGATATACTCAGTCAATCGGTAGATTTGATATCTTTGAACCGTAGAGCTTTGGTGTATACCTAGACAACCACATGTCACACAATTAACCCTTTGACCATCTTTGGTTCTCATTGTTTTGTTCGTTTCAGCCATGAACACTGCCTGGTTCATAAGTGTGTAGAGAATTAGCCTTACAGAATTCTCCTTGAAGCGGCTTACACTTCACACTTACATAGGTGATTTCTAAATGTGTCATCCCATAGATACACTATTTGATATACCCCGTATCAAACTTAGAAACCATTAAAAAGCCTTAATGCTTTATCCTGGTACTGAACATTGTCTCATCACGAGAATGGACCAAAAAGGTTATTGTAACAATGTTGAACCGTCATCAATGACTTTGTTTGATATCTTTGAACCTAGATCTTGGGATCTCCAGTCTTCTAGGTAGAGTTACCGCCACGATGAGTTGTCCTTGGCCAAAGTCCCATTCCCCTCGATGATCTTTCAACCACCTCTCTAGTTAGGCCTTTAGTTAGTGGATCCGACACATTATCTCTTGACTTAACATAGTCAATTGTGATAATTCCACTAGAGAGTAGTTGTCTAATGGTATTATGTCTTCGTCGTATGTGACGAGACTTTCTGTTATACATAATGCTCCCGGCTCTTCCTATTGCCGCTTGGCTATCGCAATGTATGCATATAGGAGCCAATAGTTTGGGCCAAAATGGAATATCTTCTAAGAAATTCTAGAGCCATTCAGCTTCTTCACCGGCTTTGTCTAAAGCTATGAACTCAGATTCCATTGTAGAGCGGGCGATACATGTCTGTTTGGATGACTTCCAAGACATTGCTCCTCCACCTATGGTAAGAACGTATTCACTTGTGGATTTAGTTTCAGTTGAACCGGTGATCCAATTTGCATCACTGTATCCTTCAATAACTGCAGGATACCTGTTATAATGCAAAACAAAGTTTTGAGTATGTTTCAAATACCCCAAAACTAGTTTCATTGCCAGCCAATGATTTTGGTCGGGATTATTAGTGTAGCGACTTAGTTTACTTATAGCACACGCAATATCAGGTCACGTACAGTTCATGATATACATCAAACTTCCCAACACTCTGGCATAATCCAATTGAAAGTGACTTTCACCTTTATTCTTTGCAAGAGCAAGGTTCATATCAATTGGCGTCTTTGCAACTTTAAAGTCCAGATACTTGAACTTTTCAAGTACCTTTTCAATATAATGAGATTGAGACAACGCTAGACCTTGAGGAGTCTTATGGATTTTAATTCCCAGAATTAAATCGGCAACTCCTAAATCTTTCATATCAAACTTACTAGCAAGCATGCGCTTAGTAGCATTTATGTTAGCAATGTCGTTACTCATTGTACAAACAAACAATGACGACGTGGTTCGGAGTGTTATTTATGTAGACACATTTATCACACTCATTTATCTTGAATCCATTTGACAGCATCGTATAGTAAAATTTTGCATGCCACTGTTTGGGTGCTTGTTTTAGTCCGTAAAGAGACTTAACAAGTCGACACAACTTCTTCTCTTTCCATGGAACTACAAATCCTTCGGGTTGTTCCATGTAAATTTCTTCCTCCAACTCTCCATTTAAGAAGGCTGTTTTCACATCTATTTGATGGATTTCAAGACCGCACACGGCGGCTAACGCTACTAACACTCGAATAGATGTAATCCTCATTACCGGCGAGTATGTATCAAAGCAATCAAGACTTTCTCGTTGTCTAAACCCTTTAACAACTAGTCTTTCCTTATATTTATCAATACTACCATCAACTTTCATTTTCCGCTTGAAAATCCATTTGGAACCTAAAGGTTTATTCCCTGGAGGAAGATCAACCAATTCCCAAGTATGGTTGTTCAATATGGATTCTATCTCACTATTGATTGCATCTTTCCAAAATTGAGCTTCCGATGAAGACATAGCTTCGTTGAAAGTTCGAGGCTCATTTTCCAACAAAAATGTTAGAAATTCTGGTCCAAAGGAAGTAGACGTCCTTTGACGTTTGCTGCGTCTTGGATTTTCCTCATCAGGAATATTTTCCTTTGTTTCTTCCCGATGTCGTTTAGATTCTTTGCTAGACGACTCACATTCCTTTTTATATGAATATATGGTTTCAAAGAAGTCACCATTATCTGATTCAATTACCGTATTCACCTGAATGTCGGGATTTTCTGATTTGTGAACCAGAAACCGATATGCCTTACTATTTGTGGAATATCCTATGAAAACACAATCAACGATTTTAGGTCCTATTTTTACCCTTTTGGGTTTAGGAACTTGCACCTTGGCCAAACACCCCCACACTTTGAAGTATTTCAAATTGGGCTTCCTTCCTTTCCACTTTTCGTATGGAATAGATTTGGTTTTGCTATGGGGCACTCGGTTGAGTATTCGGCTAGCTGTTAGAATAGCTTCCCTCCATAAGTTCTGGGGTAAACCAGAACTTATTAACAGGGCATTCATCATTTCTTTCAGTGTTCTATTTTTCCTTTCCGCAATTCCGTTTGATTGTGGCGAGTAAGGGGTAGTTGTTTGATGAATGATGCCATATTCTAAACATGTTTGTTCAAAAGGAGATTCATATTCACCTCCCCTATCACTCCTTATCATTTTAATCTTTTTGTTAAGTTGGGTCTCAACTTCAGTTTTGTAATGCCTGAATGCTTCAATTGCTTCATCTTTACTATTAAGTAAGTAAACGTAGCAATACCGCATACTACCGTCAATAAAAGTTATGAAGTACTTCTTTCCACTGCGAGATGGGATTGATTTCATGTCACAAATATCTGTATGGATTAAGTCTAAAGGACTTGAATTCCTTTCAACTGACTTATAAGGATGTTTAACATACTTAGATTCAACACAAATTTGACATTTTGATTGATTGCATTCAAACTTAGGCAATACTTCCAAACTAATCATTTTTCGGAATGTTTTATAATTGACATGTCCTAAATGTGAATGCCATAAATCATTTGACTCAATCAAGTAAGACGAAGCAGAAACTTTATTATTATTAGCAACAACCATTACATTCTGTTTGAAAAGGCCCTCTGTGAGGTAACCTTTTCCTATGTACATCTCGTTCTTACTTATTACAACCTTGTCATAAACATAAATACACTTAAAACCGTTCTTCACTAGAAGTCCGGCAGATACTAGATTTTTCCTAATTTCAGGAACATGACAGACGTTGTTGAGAGTCATCACCTTGCCAGAGGTCATCTTCAGCAGTATCATTCCATAACCTTCAATCTTGGCCGTTGCTGAATTTCCCATATATATGGTCTCGTCGGGCTCGGTGGGAGTATATGAAGCAAAGGCTTCTCTAACAGCACAAATGTGGCGAGTGGCGCCAGAGTCAATCCACCACTCTTTCGGATTTCCCACTAGGTTGCACTCAGACAACATAGCGCACAAGTCATCAACCTTCTCGTTTGTTTCAACCATATTAGCCTGACCCTTCTTCTTTTCCTTTTTCGGAGTACGACAGTCTGCAGCTTTGTGTCCTATTTTTCCACATTTGTGGCAGTTTCCCTTGAATTGCTTCTTGTTGGGATAGTTCCTTGGTCCCGATGCCTTTTTCCTCTTTTTTCAGATTAGTTGGGGCAGTTTCAACAATATGTGCTCCCCCTATAGTTGATCTCCCATTTGCCTTCTTCTCCACTGCCTTGTTATCTTCCTCGATTCTCAACCGGACGATGAGATCTTCCAGTGTCATCTCCTTTTGCTTGTGTTTCAAGTAATTTTTGAAGTCCTTCCATGAAGGAGGCAACTTCTCTATCACTGCCGTAACTTGAAACGCCCCACTAATCACCAAACCTACAACAAACAACATGTAAGTAACGACGCACTGAATACTTTTGACAAAAGTATTAATTAGATTTATACCTTCAGCGAGGATATCATGGATTTTAACCTGCAACTCTTGAACTTGAGTAACAATAGACTTGCCATCTACCATTTTATAGTCCAGAAACTTGGCAGCGATAAACTTCTTTAATCCAACATCTTCTGTTTTATATTTCTTTTCCAACGCATCCCATAGTTCTTTTGATGTTCCCACATTACTATAGACGTTGTAAAGATCATCCTCTAGTCCGCTAAGAATATAATTCTTGCACAAAAAATCTGAGTGCTTCAACGCCTCAGTTACAACAAAACGTTCATTCTCAGGTGTTGATTCCGGCAGAACTAGAACGTCCTCCTTAATAAACTTTTGAAGGCTTAAAGTAGTTAAATAGAAGAACATCTTTTGTTGCCATCGTTTGAAATCAATCCTGATGAATTTTCCGGGCTTCTCTGCCGGAGCCGGTGCAGTACGACTGGAATACGTAGCATTGCTCGTAGAACCAACCACGGGGGCTGGTGTGGCAGTAGCAGTAGCATTCAAATTTGGAGTTTGGTCTCCCATTTCTGTCGCAGGAAACAACAGAAAACTTTAATAAACGGTGAATATTTTATTTCTTCAAACCGAATCAAATTTACACAAACAGAATTAAAAAAAAAACTTCAAACAGAATGTAGGAAACTGTATGTTGTATACTCGATAAAGTTTTTATATCTTCAAATCAAGTATCCAAATGAGTAGAAAGTTCTGAACACTTTAATCTCAACCGGAGTAGAAAATCCGAAGATTTTAGTCTCCAAACAACATACAAGTTCGTTACATGCAAACAACAAAGATACAAGTTTCTTTTATTTTGTGGACAACACTGTTTTATGTTAAAGAAAACACTTTTTTTTCCAATAACGTTCTGTAATCGTTAAACAACAAAACATGAACACAGAAATAATTATTAAATTCCTTAAGCTTGTTGCACCCCCCGTGTTCAGAACTGTAGGAAACCAGAACCAAAAACTGGAAAAAAAACCAGTAAGTAGAAAACGAAAACAGAAACTGTGTGCAAAAATTAAGAAATATCCGAGACCACAGAATTCACTGTGTGTCCTTAAGGAATTTAACCCCGTCACTGTACCCAAGGTTACGAATTATTTGCTCCCAGGATAAAACGGATATACCTGTCGCAGGAGTGGCTGTACCTCAAACGCCTACTACTTCGACGAACTCAAATTTGGCAACGAAACACACTAAGACTCGATAGTTTTATTTCTTGAAAAAGAATGCAGAATTTGCAATGCAAGGAAAAGTTTTTCAGTAGTCGAAAATTTAGGCATTGCCTCAGTTTATATAGCCTCAAACATGGCTGTTCAGAGAGGTCGTGCCTTTTCCGAAAAAATAAGAACGTTGGGAAGTTGGGATTTGAATTTAATTAATTACCAATTAACCAATTAATATTTTCCCGCGGAAATAAAAAATAATTTCAGAAAATGAAGATTGAAGTTAAATAAATTTCGTCCAAAAAGATTATCAATCACTCAGACCAAATCCAAATCCAAATCCAAAGCCGAAGCCGAGCGGAGCGACGACTGCGGCGCGAGGGGAGTCCCTCTTCTCAACCCTTTAAGAGCTAGAGGAAGTGCTTTCTAATATAAGCACATAACTTTCCCTTTCTACCAATAATGTGGTACAAAGCTCCTTTTCAAAGGAACTTTGCTTTAAACTTCATTTTCCTTCCATTGTCTTTTTCCCTCCATTTCTCATTCACACCAACTTAGCTAGCTTCAATCATTAACTAGCTTTAACACTACTTTTGCTATTTCACATATGATTGATAACTAGTCACCAGCAAACTGATTACTGCCTTTATCAGAAGAACGTAGTTTTATACGCCATACGCGACAACTTTGTTTTATTTGTTTCTGTTGATTATTTATACCCATGCATCAACAATTTCATTGATCCTATATTTGATGAATATTTCCTTCTATTTGTTTTAGCGTTGTACTCCCACAATACGAGGGTGTTTGACTGCGCAAGAGGTTTAACAAAGAAAGACTTTGTTTTTTTTCCATTCTTAAAAAGTTTGTGGCTAGAAATCATTTTAAGAGTAAAAATGAGAATTTTAGAATTAAATTGTTGTTAAATATAGAAACGTCTCATTCTTTTCTGGACTGATTAAAAAAGAAAGAGTGTCGAAAAATTGAGACGGATGAAGTAACTGAAAGCTTGGAATCGCTTTAATTAACAGGAAAACAACTGAAGAAAATTTGTTCCAAAGATCTGATACTTATTATGCATATATGATCCACTAAAATTCAGCAGTTAAAGAACATTTAGATTACACACAATTTAGCAAGTGTAATCCAAATTGAAGTAATAGACAATTACTGAAAGATCTATTAAGAAGGATGAACCCTGTTAGAGTGAGAAGAAATGACTTTACTTGCAGATTTCATAGGGGCACCAGCAAAGTTAACAACACCTTTTGGGTAAAGGAATGGGTAAACACGATAACACTGTACCAATCGTATAAGATATATGAGGATCTATATTCTTTTCGAAAGCAAACTAACGGTTGAGTTGAATTTATCATTTATGTACTATTCTTGCTTCTCTTCGTTCATGTACACTAAATTATTTCTAGTAAAAAAATTATTTAATTTTATCAACAAAAAAAAAAAACACAGTAAGTTACTGAATAATTTATCTTTCAAACATTTAGATCTCCAGCCCTTCTGTTTGGGTGGGGGGGGGGGGGGGGGGGGGGGGGGGCGCTTGAGCTAAAGGAGCAAGGGGTCAGTGAAGAGGAAGCTATAGCTGTTGCTGATGTACGTATCTCGTCTTTCTAAATTCAAATTCGTTGATCTTATCTGGAAAGCTATTATCTACTATTGTAAAACAAATAGTCTGAGTGGCATTTTCACAAACATGGTTAGTTGCAAAAATGCTCGACTACAATGACATACAAAATATGAGACTGAACACCTTATCGGACACATTAGAATAATTCTTTGAAGCTTTTTAGTTGTTAGAGAAATAAAAAGAAGCAAACGTTTCTGATATGATGCTCGAGACTTTTTCAAAGAGAGTTTCCGGTGTTTGTCTTACTTTTCTATTTAGCCCATCTAAAAAAGAACTCTTCTTTCCCTTCTTGGCAACTCTTTAATTTCATCTTTCCACATAACATGTTTCAGATCACAAAATTAAAAGACATTTTGGTCGATTCTAAGCATGTTTAATTTAAGATCACAAAATTCAAAAGTATTTGTTGAATATTTGCTTTAGAACTGCAAAAGTAATTATTAAGTTTTACCCAGTCAACTAGTTAGACCTAGTATTTTGGAGTTGATTTCTATTTGAATTTTGAATAAATAATATTTCCTAGTCTCTAGGAATTTGTTTTTTTCAACATATTTTCTACTTATCATTAGGTTTTGAAGTTAGTATTTTCTATTATAAATTGTAGTCTTAGATTGCAGTGAAAATATATCGAACTTTCAACTTCAATTCATATGCTCTCTTCTTTCTTGTACTCTGATTCTTAAATTTTTCTTCCTCTCTATTTTCCTGTTTTTTCTTCCAAAAACCAACAATTGGTATCTAAAGCCTTTTTTCTTAAGGGCTTGTGAGTAAAGAAATGGATTCCGAAAACAGTTTTTCACGAAAGGCTCCTCCTGCGTTGATGGTGAAAATTACCAATTATGAGCTGTTAGAATGGAAACTTACTTGGAGGCCCTTGATCTTTGGGAAGCCGTGGAAGAGTATTATGAAACTAATCCGCTGCCAAACAATCCCACCATGGCCCAAATCAAGAGTCACAAGGAAAAGAAAACCAGAAAGTCCAAGGTGAAAACAACTTTGTTTGTTGCTGTTTCAACAAGTATTTTCACGAGAATTATGTCTCTCACATCACCAAAGGAAATTTGGGATTATTTGAAGAAAGAATATGCTGGAGAAATGTTGGAGATGAAAGAATACGAGGGATGCAATTATTAAATTTGATAAGGTAGTTCGAGTTGCAGAGAATGAAAGAGTCTGAGACTGTCAAAGAGTACGCGGACAGATTTCTTGGCATTGTTAACAAGGTAAGATTTCTAGGCACCGATTTTAAAGATTCAAGAATTGTTGAAAAAATTCTTGTAATAGTGTCCGAAAGACATAAATCATGTATAACTACCATGGAAAACATACAAAATCTGTCCAAGATTACCTTAGCAAAGTTGTTAAATTCTTTCCAGGCACAGGAACAAAGAAGGCTTACGAGGCAAGATGGTATGGTTGAAGGAGCCTTAACAGCCAGCCACAAAACTCAAACAGGGGTAGAAATGTGAAAAATTATCCACCTTGTCAGCACTGTGGCAAAATGGGTCGTCCACCATTCAGATGTTGGAAGAGGCCAGACGCAAAGTGCAACAAGTGCAATCAACTTGGTCATGAAGCAGTGATTTGCAAAAACGAATCTCAGAACTATGATGCAGAGGCACGTGTCGTCGATGAAGAAGAAGAAGACCATATTTTGTTGCAACGTGTAATCCAGTGAGGTTTCAACAAATTCTTGGTTGATTGATAGCAGTTGCACTAACCATATGACTTATGACAAGAGTTTGTTCAAAGAGTTAAAGTCCACTGAAATATCCAAAGTTAGGATCAGTAATGGTGACCAGATTCTTCTTAAAGGAAAAGGAACTGTATTAAAAAAGTTCAGGTAATAAGACAATTTCAGATTTTCTTTATGTACCTAATATTGATCAGAACTTGTTGAGTATTTGTCAATTGGTAAAAAAAGGATTCAAAATATCCCTTGAGGATAAGCATTGTTTCATCAATGATGTTGCTGGAAAAGATTTTAAAAATTAAGATGAGAGGTAAAAAATTCTCATTTTATCCAATGGAAGATGTTACTGTAGTACAAGCAAAAGATCAAAGGCTGGAAAAATTGGAAGATGATCTCCAATTGAAAAGCAGAAGCAAGAAATGAACCTGCGAGGCTTAATAAAGCTTTCGATGTTCCAAAAAGAATTGAAGCAATGGAGGAATTGTCAATGTTTCAGGATAATAAAATTGACAAGCTTAAAGTCAAGATGCAAACGGAGCATGAAAACATGCCAGAAATTTTTAGTTGTCAAGAGTTGCAAACAAGTAGAAAAGTGAATTTAATTCACTACAAGTCCAAAGATGAATCTGCAAATTTATTCACAAGGTCACTTTCAGTTATCAAGTGTGAAGATTCCAAGACAGAAGACCAAAATTTTTTCAGTTCCTAAAGCAAGGAGTGTTGAATATTTGCTTTAGAACTGTAAATCTTTTTACTGTAGTAATTTGTTAAGTTTTACCCAGTCAACTAGTTAGACCTAGTATTCTGGAGTTGATTTCTATTTGAATTTTGAATAAATAGTATTTCCTGGTCTTTAGGAATTTGTTATTTTTAGCATATTTTTTGCTTATCTTTAGGTTTTGAAGTTAGTATTTTCTATTATAAATAGTAGTCTTTGATTGTAGTGAAAATATATCGACCTTTCAACTTTAGTTGATAAGCTCTCTTCTTTCTTGTATTCTACTGCATTCAACTCATTCTTAAAATTTTCTTCCTCTCTATTTTCCTGTAATTATTTTATTTCAAAAACTAACAGTATTCTTTACTTTCTTAAACCTCGTGCAAGTCAAAACTAGACAAACTAATTGAAATTGAGGGAGTAATATTAACGTAATATGCTACATTTAAGTCTACATTAACATATGAATGTGAACTATAAACACACAAAAAGAACATCACGAACCCTAGATAGGCGGAACAGAAATAACAAATAGAACTAAAAAACGAGAGAAAAAGGAGCATCGATGTAACCTGATTTTCTTGGAGTATTGTGTCGTCACCCAATGGCAAAGACATAGTCACCCGAGCCATTTAATTATAGGTGACTTTTATGTTTTAAAATTCTGGAGGTAACTCAAGTTTTTTTTATTGAGTAGAGGTGATGATTTTTTGATTAGTGATTAAGGAGTTTTAGACTTGCCCAATAGTTTTATTTTTAAAACTTTGACCCTAAGCTTTATTTTTAACACTTTTCCCCCAAGTTTTATTTTTAATACTTTGACCCGATCAATATAAACCCTAAAATACCAAACTAGCTCCGTTTTTGCTCTTTTCCCCTCCATTCTCCTCCTCCTCCTCCTTCTTCTTCTTCTTCTTCTCCTCCTCCTGCTCCTCCTCCTCCTGCTCCTCATCCTCCTCCTCCTCCTCCTTCTTTTTCTCCTCCTTCCCCTTCTCCTCCTCCTCCTTTTTTTTCTGCTTCTCCTCCTTCTTCTTCTTCTCCTTCTTTTTTTCCCTGCATTATTCTTCCTTGTCTTCCATTATTGCTTCCCCTGCTTCTTCTTCTTCTTCTTCTTCTTCTTCTTCTTCTTCTTCTTCTTCTTCTTCTTCTTCTTCTTCTTCTTCTTCTTCTTTCATTACTGCACCATTTTGAAGAATTTGCTCAACAAAGAAAAAAACGAAACCACCAGATTTTGCAATTTTTTGGATGTATTTCGTTCGTGTCTACCTGGGTATTACTTCATAAGTATTGCTGCTTCCCCTGCTTCTCCTTCTTCCATTGCTGCGCCATTTTGAAGAATATGCTCAACAAAGAAAAAATGAAATCACCAAATTTTATAAGTTTTTGGCTGGATTTCATTCATGTAGCACTGGGCATTACTTCATAAGTGATTTCCGATCATTTGGTAAGTAAAATAATGTTGTTTTGTTCCAATTATTTATCTGGGTTTTGCTGCTGATTTTCCAACAATTTACAGTAGCAACTGTACTTGTTGCAACAAGTGCTAAAGTTGTTGTATAAGAGCTTCTAATTTTTTTTAACAGCTGTTGTAGTTTCTGCAACAGCTGTCGTAGTTTATGCAACAACTATTGTAGTTGCGGACACAATTAGAACAGATTATGTAGTTGTTGCAACTTCTATACTAATTGTTGGTAAATACACGTATAAATAAGTTGCACCAGATTTGTGAGTTGTTGCAAGTAGTGTGCTGCCTGTTGCAACAAATCAATGATCTGTTGGATTAAACTTCAGTCTAACAGAATCCAAAAAACTGCACCCAAAAAACTGAAGCTGACTCCAACAAATTAGTTAGTTGCTGCAACAAGTAAACTACCTGTTACAACAAGTACTATACTTGTTGCAACAACTCACTAATCTGTTGGACATCTTCAACTGTCTTTGGATGAAACAGAATATAAAAACTGAAGCTGACTCCAACCGATTAGTTAGTTCTTACAATAAGTATAGTACTTGTTGCAACAAGTAGTCTACTTGTTGCAACAACTAATTCATCTGTTCCAATAAGTCGTTCAGTTATTGCATTTTTTTACTATACTGTCATGGCTTTTTTTTTTTTTTTTTAAAATATATATTCAGGTACCATTAATGGGGGACTCAATAACAATAGGTGTTGATTGCAATGGTGAATGGATTGAGAAGAACAATCGATATATTTGGCGATGGAAGGGTAGTCACATGCTAGAGATGATAGCGATGACTGTCCAAAGAGATGTGGTGTTTGGTGAATTTTTGAACGTAATCATCACCTATTATGAATTAACTTGTGACTGAAAGATCTTGCCATAGCTCTTTTGAAAACCAGAGGGTCTTGCCTTTTAAGATAACTGATCAGGATCGTTTGATTATTTATGAATGACGTAGCTAGGCCCATTTTAAGGGTATACGTGGTTGGAAGCCCGATAGAGAACCATAATTTAGGTCAAGACCAATAAGATGTGTTAATTGATAAATTGGTAGGGTCGATATAGATATGGATATGGTTATTCCAGATAATGGAAGTGGGGTGAGCCGATGCCTATACCCGAAGTTGCGAGCAATACACCGTGTGCTGCACAATCGTCACAGTCCAGTCTTGTTCAAGATGATCAAACAGGTTTTTATAAAGGAATGTCATTCAAGAACAAATAAGAACTAGCAACTATGTTGAAACTTGCTTGCATGAAGAAAGATTTTACATTTAAGAAGGTGATTAATTCGCGCACTGTGTATTTCTTTAGATATGTACATCCGGAGTGCAAGTGGTGGCTGAGGGCTATGAAGCTTTTAAGTTCTAACAGATTTTGTATTACAACCTACTTAAAGTATCACACATGTGGTTCTGAGTATATTACTAGCCATAATCCACACGCCACAGCGAAAGTCATTGGTGAATACTTCTGAGATAGGTTTCCCCACGGTAAAAGCCCATCTACAAAATATATGAGCCAATCATTCCGCACATAGTTTGTTTGTAAGGTAAGTTATTGGAAGGTCTGGAAGGGCATGGAGATTGTAAAGGTTTTGACAAGGGGGACACATGAGCATGGGTATGTGGCGCTTGATGCGTACCGTTATATGCTTTGTTCCGCAAATCTAGAAAGTAAGACGACATTGAAGGTTGATGATAATGGGAAGTTCAAGTATTTTTTTGTAGCCTATGCGGCTTGGATGCTTGGTTTTGCGCAAATGAGAAAAGTCATAGATGTCGAAGGGACATTCTTGAAGAGCAAGTACGAAGGAGAATTGTTGTCGGCCGTGGCACAAGATGCGGAGAATCATGTTTTACCTGTGACATTTTGTGTAGTGGACAAGGAGTGTGATGCCTCATACAAATATTTTTTTGAACAAATGAGAACCTTTGTAAATTATAACATTGAATTGTGCATAATTTCTGATTGGTATCTATGTATCAAAAAGGCGGTTTCAATTGTCTTCCCTTTATCTCATTATTGTTGTTGCATGAGGCACCTCAAGGAAAATCTTCGAACCAACTTTCACAGTATGAAGGTCGTATCTCAGTTTTATAAAGCAGCAAAATCGTACAATATAGATGAGGATCATTTCAATTAAATCAGAGATATAATTCCTCGCCGAACATCTTGAACGTGTTGGATTCCACAGATGAAGCAGGGTATTCTTCCCGGAAATAGGTATTTACACATTAATATTTTCAATAAGTAAAACATCTGTTAGAACAGGTGACTTAGTTGCAACAACTAAATGATTTGTTCCAACAACTCACTTAGTTGTTTCATTTTGTTATGACACAAAGACAATAACTGAAGTTGTTTCCAACAAATAACACATCTGTTGGAAAAACTAACTTACTTGTTGCAACAAGTAAGTCACTTGTTCTAACAATTCACTAAGTTGTTGCATTTTATTATGAAATAAAGACAATAACTGAATCCGTTTCCAACAAGTAACATATCTGTTGGAACAACTAACATACTTGTTGCAACAAGTAAGTAACTTGTTCCAACATGTCACTTACTTGTTGCAACATATTTAAGCAACTGTTTGATATTTTCCAACAGTTATAATCTTTTGTACGTTAATGAAATCCGTTGTTGTTTATTTTCACAGGTATAATCTTATGACGTCAAACATTGCTGAGTCAGTGAATTCAATGCTCAATGTTGAAAGAGAATTTTCCATTACTGCTTTATTTGATGCCATAAACAGGAGGTTTTGCAGAAAAGTTTCATGAGAGCCATATGGAGTTCATCGACTCACAAAACATCTTTATAACTTCAAATGAGAAAAACAATCAAAATTTGCCAACTTGGGGAACAAGTTATTGGCCCATCAAATTGCCAACTAAAAGTTTAGCGTCAGCGGTCACGGTCTAGTTGCGATAGTCGATCTGCAAAGTTGCGATAGTCGATTTGCAAAGTAGATTTTGTACTTGAAGAGCTTTTGACCTAGGAAAAATACCTTGTCCACATGCAATGGCAGCGCTTGGGGTCCAATATGGTGACGACTTTGGAAGGTGGATTTATGAGTACTCGTCTCCATATTATAAAGTGGAGAATTACATAATTGCATATTGTGAGGAAATTTATCATGTGCTTCCTGAAGAATCTTGGGAAGTTCCTTTAGAGAATTTAGAGAGAGAAAGAGGTACCTCATCCATATGTTGATCCAAGCAAATCTGGAAGAAGGTGGACTAAGAGGAGGCGTGGAATCAGGGAATCATTTCCAATGAGGAAAAACAAATGCTTCTTATGCAAAACAGCTAGCACCAAAAAATAACATGTCCAAGCAAAAATGCTGCATAGTTGTAAATTGCATTATGTTGTAATAATAGTTATATGTTAGAACTTTTTGACATTTTAATGTTATTCTTTCTTAGCACGGTAATTTATGATCTTAGTGTTTGTGAACTTGGTTTATATGATATGTTGATGTAATGACCCGTTTGGTTGTTATAGCATTTCGGCAGTTCCGCCCCTTCTCGAGCAGTGATTAGCTAACTTTTGACCCGAGAGGACCGTTGACACGCTTTTCGAAGTGTCTAGACTTGATTCGGGCGACTTTTTGTGACATATGAGCTTTAAGAAAAAAAGAGTTGACCCAAAGTTGACTTTTGGGTACACGAACCTTTTTTGAAAATCCGTAGATTTCTAGAGGTCCGGATGGTCGTTTAGGACTTATGTGCATATTGGGTTTGGTTCCCAATGCACTCGGATGCATTTTGAGACTTGGGTTGGAAAATTGGAAATGAGGTATCGGGGGTTGACTCGGTCAACGAGATCGCTGTTGGAAATTTCGAGGCCACGAGTGCATTCTTAACATATGTTTATTTGGATCTATGTATGTGGTTTGTTAGCAGATGCCCTCGGGCGTGGTTCGGAATTTCGATTGAGACTTAGAAAATTTAGTTGGGTTCTAGTACCTAGTGCCCGCATTGGCTGCACCAGTGCCATCCCAGCGGCACCGCTGTTGTGGCTGGATGACGGCTGGGGCGGCCAAGTGCTATCTGGTCCAAACCGTCCCAACGGTCTATGAAGCCGCTGGGGAGGCCTCGCTGGTGCGGCGGTAACAGGCCTGTTTTTTCATTAAGTGTACATTAAATAAGCCCTTAGTCTATCATTCATTCCCATTATGAAAATTGAGCTCTTGGGGACTGTTTTAGAAGATTATTGGAGAGAACTCTTGCGGGTAAGTCTTGCTAATCCCTTTACTAATTCCTTGTTCCTATTCATCATAGATTCCTCTTTCCTTAGTAATTCCATAGTTCTGGAAGATGAAAGTGGAGTTAATGAAAGTTCTATCTAGGATTATTAATGATGAAATTGATGGAGTTTATGCTAGATTTTAATGAATCTAAGGTTATTAATCTTTTATCTTCCATTATGAGTGTTGAATTCTTGAATCAAAGAGTTAGGGTTTATACCCAAAATCGGGGGTTTCACTTGAATCTCGAAATTATGTTAATCCTTGAGTTAAATCAATAGTTGGTGGTTAGGTTGTGATTACCTAGTGCTTAATTTGATATTTTACTCCCGAATTTCCCGTTTTGGCCTTGTGGGCCCTGTTTTCCCAATTTCTAAGGTTGGATTTGACCTAAATTGAATGATACCAATATTAGTATCGTTCTTCATAATTTCTAATCTAGATGTTGCTTATACCTAGACTACTTTGGTTCTGAGGCTCAACAGAAGGGCAAGGAAAAAGAGTGATTTATTGGTGTTTGTTGTTCAGCCATCCAGGTAGGTTATGGCTTACCTTTCGTGAGACTTCGTAGCGAAGCATAGATTTAGATTATATTGTCGGAGAAAGCATGTAAACCTTCGGGTATGAAGTTGGGTTGGATATTGCTTTAGGTTGGGCCCTATTATATGATTGGGACTAGCCACCCCGTTGTGTTATGACTTGATTGATCTATGTGTTGGCTTGATGCCACGTACTGTTATTAGATATTGAAATTTTTTGTTCCTTCTTGAATGTGAGATTGTATTACTTTACGGTTGACGTTAATACGAGGATAAAGATCTATATGACTTGTGTCGTTTCTCATGATATCGTTGGCGTACCCCTTATTGGTACTTATGGTCTTGATGTATTGTTGGCCTACCTTTTGTCTGTACTTGTGACATTGATTATATTGTTGGCGTACCCATGTTGGTATTTGTGATATTGAGCTGATTCTTGAAGTTAACACGTGCATGTAACTCATTCTCATTTTCATGTTATACTGTTGAGACACTGTTGGTACTTGGTGAAACATTGTGATGAGATTGGCTCGGTTTTTAAATGAGAGTGATGTGAGAGTTCTATATCCTATGTTAGTCCCGGAATCGTGGATTGAGTGAGTGCATGGACTCTGCGGGTCCCCCAGGGTGGTGCCGGTGAGAACCCCCATGGGAAAAGATCCGGGTCTCGTCTGTCTATTAGGCAAAGATCCGGAGCAAGTGACACTTAGATTTCATGAGTCACCTTGGGTTGTGCTACTAATACGTCGATATCTCCGTTCGGAGTACATGTGTACAGATCATTTGCATGGCATTGCATTGTATTCATACATTATTGCATTGCATTGTATTCACGGCTTACTTTGAGATGATTGGTATTGTTACTTGTGATGTTGGCTTCGGATTGGACATATTGGGACTTGGCACATTTTGGATTAGATGCTACACTTAGGCTATGACGCGTACTTGGTTTAATTATGTTTTACTTACACTTGTTGGTTTATCTGCCTTTCTTGCTTTATTGTCTGAATTATGTTAGCTATACTTAGTCGGCCTATGATACCTACCAGTAATGTGGCTTTATACTGATCTACACTTAATGCATTCTTTTATGAATGCAGAGTATCAGGTTGGGCTATTCTCCGTCTCCCGTGGCTGACAGTCGCTTCAGCATTAGCACAGAGTTTCCAGGGTGAGCACGAGCCGTTTGCTGACTTGAAGACTCTTCCTACTTTATGCCTTATTATTCCTATACGGAGACATAGACAGATTTATGTATTATTATTTCAGACTTGTATATTTTCATAGATGCTCTTTTATGACTTAGATCAGACCCTGGGGGTGTTTCCTTATTCCGCACTAGTCTATTATATATTGTTGCGAGACTTACGTATTTATTCTTTTTCGCTTGCTCGATTTAATTATTCATGTCTTTACTTATCATTGGGTTGAGGGTTCACTTATCGAGGTAAGTGCCCACACGACTAAGTCTAAATGAGTGGTGACAAGTTAGTATCAGAGCCCTAGTTTACCCGATCTATACTATAAGAGCGTGTCTAGTATAGTCTAGTGGATCGGTACGATGAGCTCCGTACTTGTTACACCTTGAAAATTTTGTGTGATTTGTATAATGAATAGACCAACGTAAAGTCTGGGGGGTTCATGAAGACCCTATAAATTAAGAAAGGATGTTTAGTAATTCTAATTAAGATTCCAAAGACATTTGAGGAAAAAGAAGAAAGTTCGTCTGTCACACCCCAGCCTTACTAGGGTGTGATGGGCACCCGATGCCATATTCGGAGCCGAGCGAACCTGCTGACTCTTATTACATACTTAACCTCTTTAAACTCTTACATCAAGAAGAAGTGGAAAACATAGTAAAGCTTTCAGAATTTTTTTTTCTTTTCTTTGTACTCAATTCAAACAAAATATATGGCCATGTGGGATCTGTAACATAAAATATAAAGACACATCGGCTGGTGAAGCCGCTTTCAAGACTGACAAGCTACACCCACGACTCTGTTTGCAAAGTCTCTAACTTCGAACAAGACATCATAGCATAGCGCTCTGACCCGGCAACACTCCAGAGCAAATGGAGCTTGCCAACTCCGCTGGAACATCTTCTATAATAGCTTCTGCTCATCTGGGTGTACCTGCGCGGCATGAAACGCAGCCCCCAAAGAAAAGGGGTCAGTACGAGCAATGTACTGAGTAAGGCATGAATAGTAACATAGCAAGAGATGTAATTATGAACAACAACAGAATAGAGATATAGAGCATATCATGAGATAAAAGAGTAACCTGTACATCTGAGTGCCTCTTAGGCGGATGCCATGCATGCTTGGCTTTCTTTGAAAACATTTCTTCTTCATATATATAGAAAATAGAACATGTCATAGCGCCGAGCAATGTCGGCTCCCCCACATATGTCCCGCGTCCGGGATGATAAATTACGTCAACTGACCAGGTGGCAATGTGTCTATAGCGCAACATATGGCCCTTTTCCCCATATCCCCCATATACATATACATATATCATATACATATATCATATAAGCAGCATGCATGAGAGCCCAAAGAAAGTCATGTATCCATCGGAGTGACGTAAGGTCGGTAACCTCCGATTACATTATGGAATAACCATGGCCGCTTTGTCTCACCTTGAAGGAACAATTATTATAAGATGAGACTGGCAACGAATAACAGCGTACATAAACCGCCACCTGAAGACTCAGAAACAAGTTTCGGGTCGATCCGATTAAGTATAAGAAAGTTATGAGCGTTTGAAGTACAGAACCTTCCACGAACGTTTCAGAAGCTATTTTTGGAAAATCAAAGCAATAATCACATCAAGTACCTTTCGAACATGAAATCATTCTTATCATAGTCATCATAGAAATATTCTCATGCTCGACATCATCAATGTCATTGTAAAACATATCCATCGTTTTTGTCATAAAAGCTTACAATACCATAAACCTTTGTTTTGAAAAGATACGGACATTTTGGAAAACATTGACGGGTTATCGGGAACACAATCATTTCCTTGAGACCATAGACTTCTAACTTTTGAAGACAAGGAAGATATGGAAACATTTATAAATTTCGTAACGTAGGAATCATGCCTTTGAAAGAAAGGGACGAGCCTTAACATACCTGCTCCACGTCCTATTAGCTATGCTTAATTGTCCAAGCTCGCTATCGCTAGTCTACATTCAAGAAGATTGACGCAATCATTAGATTCATCACCATATACTTGTCTTAATCTTTCAAGTAAATTCACTTATGATCTGCCGAAATTTCGGCAGCATGTCCCCTGTACATACACCATCCCCGAGAATCTAACTCGGCCCAAATCATCAATCAACAATCCGAGAATTCAACTCGGCCAAACTATCAACAACAATATCATCAATCATACCAACAACATTAACAATCAATTCAAGACACATTCTAACATTAACAACCTTTGTCATACACAATTTAACGACATTTCATTTATATTCAATTCAATTCACATAACATTCAAAACGACTCAATCAACACACTACTTCACCCGACACCTTCCAAATTCAACAAGAACAATAAAAACCTATTTCCTTCTTTCAAATTCAATCACAACAACCCAACTTACAATCTTCCAAACAAATGTCTCACTTCCAAGTTCATAAACTACACCAACAATCTATACTTTAGCAATATCACTCATACAAATGTAAGAAACCATACTAGTGTCACTTTAACTCATTCAATAATCCCACAACAACTACAAATTCATTTCAAGTCATCAAACCTTTATTCTCTTCATGAAATCCACAACAACAACAATCAAACTACTAACTAAAATTCAATTCATCACATCCTACCATCATCACTCTCATTCGGCCTTGGCACACACATTCCTATTTCATGAATTTCATTTATTTCCCAATACTATAACATGCATAAATCATTCCTACAAATATAAGAAAACATACTAAGGTCACACCAACTTCTTCCATAATCCACAAACAATCACAACTTCATGTCAAGCCATTAAATCCTCATTTTACATCATAGAATCCACAACGACAACAATCAAAATACTAAATAAAATCAATTCATTTGTTCTACACCACACAACTATATTCTGCCACAACATCACAAACACATGTACCATGAATTCCATCCATTTCTTCATACAACAACATACATAATCATCTCTAACACATGTAAAAGAAGATTTAACCTTACCTTTCTTCACTTGTCTTCTCACTTGGCTAGGGTTTATAAATCACCCAAATGAATACTTAGCTTGCTCCAACAACTCCTTCATATTAATGAGGACCTTCCATTTGGTGGAAATACTAGAAGAAAACAATTTTTCTTGAACAATTTCTATGGGCCATTGTTTTTGAACCATGGCCGAATAGCCTTATTTTTCTTTCTCCAAGTTTTCTTCTTGGAGTTTTTCATGAATAATTGTCTTGCTTTAGGGGCAATTGTCCATATATATTTAGCCTCACCAAATAGCATGTGGACACATGCCCCTTCTTTATTTTTCTTGAAGTTTCTTAAACTAGTCAAAGAAGACTAATTGTCTTCTTAAGCAAGCTTTGGTCCATATATCTTTATAATTTGCCCCATTAAATAAAAATTGTGGACATATGCTTATATGTCACACGGCCAACATGGACCCTTCAAGAACCCTCTTGAATATTTTGTGAAATTCCCATTTTGCCCCTAGCCTTCCGCAATATTACCATGAGCCATTTTGTGAATTTCCCTTTTTACCCTTAACCTTTCTCAATATTTCCATACTAATAGTATTCATAAATAATATCCATAACCAACTTGTACATTAGAATAATTTTGGACAATGGTCTTGCCCTTCACATACCACGACTTCCTCGAAATATCCGGACGTACAAAATACGGGCTATAACATCGTCGGAGAAAGTTAAGGTAGAGTCATGTTTGGGAGAATTTCACATCATTTGAGTTAATAATTGCTTAGCATCACGTTTAGGAGAGATATATAGAGCCCCTTGGATGGTTAATGAAGTTTTATATGAGTTCCAAAAAGGTTCCATAAGGATTGGAGGTCAAACGAATCAAAGAGAGCCCGATTATGCGAAATCGGGAAAATTGGGGCATTATGGGCCCGCACACTGGGTGTGCTGAGCCACACACTGTGCGCCAACTCCACAAATTGGGAGAGCTCACTGACCAACACCTTCCCTAAGTGGTGGGGAGAGTGTGCGACCGCACACTCAGTGTGCAAGGTCGCATACTCTCCGTCAACTTGGTCAGGGGGCGAAAATGCTACCTTTTTAAATCCCAAACGACCCTAAGTTCATTTTTAACTTCTCCCACTTATTTCTCCACCTCTCTAGAAACTTCCAAGGAGTTCTTGTTTCATAACACTCCACACCATTCCATAACCATCTAAAGAGAGAATCGTCATTTACACCCCAAGGTAATCCATGAAAAGTGATTGTTCTTGATTCCTTTCAAAGTTGGAATGAACTTGATCTTGAAGGGAGTTGAGCTAGGAGAGGTTCCTTGACCATAAGGTATGTTTTTCATATTATTTATATGGTTGGATGGATGTAACGGTTGAGTGACCCCTTAGAAAGGAAAAAAATTAAAGTGGACAAGCCATGTGTGTTATAGTGATAAAGATGACTATGGTGCAAACTTGAAAAGGGGATTTTGGTTGGAGTATGATATTATAGATGTGGATAGTGTGATTTTGGAGTTGTTTTATGATATGGCGAAAGTTAGTGAAATAGGGAAAATGCTGCCCAAACTCCGTTAGCCTTTTAGTCGCTCTAAATTTAACTTAAGCGTATTTTCCATAACCTAACTTTTGTACGAATTCTCTTGAATGTAGAATTTGCGATCTTGGAGGAAAACGTTTAGTCGTTAAGGAGACATAAAGGTATGCAAGGCTACCCTCTTTCTTTCAAAGGCATGAATCATATGTTATAATCCCATATATGCTATCCATATTATTCTTGTACCTAAAAGTTCTAGAGAACCTTAACTCTCAAAACTCTTGTAATATAATTGAGCTTACCGTGAAATTCTTAAAGACATTTAGGATAGTTGGTTTCATCTTATATTGTTATTTCCTCAAAGCATGATAAGATAGTGATGATGCTTATGATGATAATTTCCATTCTAAGAGGACTAAAGCTTAAAGTTCTTAATGTTTCCATGATAGTGTTGAGCTTGTCACATGATTATCAACGTTATTCATTTTTGATGACCTCACTTTATAATTATTGTTCCTTCAAGGTGGGGTGTAGCTACGATAAATGTTTCATAACATGATCAGAGGTTACCGACCTTATGTCACTCCGATATATGTGTAGCTTTGATTGGGCTCTCATGTATGCTATATGTATATGTAAGATTACACTGCACCTAGTTATTCGGGCATGACACCACTTCGGTGGGCGGCTTATGGATAATGATAACACTGTGCCTAGTTGGCCAAGCATGATTACCCTGGATGCGGGAGGACCGGACGCGGGCTAATGATGATTATGTATATATGTTTATGATGTTTTATATGTAAATGCTAGCATGCATGGTTCTCGCCTTAAGAGGAAGTTTGATATACAGGATATCTCTTTATCTCATGTTCCTTGTTCTTTATTATTTTATTATTCATGCTTTACATACTCATTACATTGTTCGTACTGACATCCTTTCTTTGATGGATGTTACGTTCATGCCTACAGGTACATAAGGAGACAGATCTGATCCCTAGGAGCCGTAACAGCGGAGACTCAGGAGCACTCCACTACTTCGGAGTTGCAGTCTACTGGTATATTTCTTTTGTGTATATATTTGGGCATGATGGGGTCTTGTCCCGTCCTTATGCTTTCCAGTACCCTAGATAGAGGCTCGTAGACATATGTGGTTAGTTAGAACTCATGATCTCGCTGATGCACCTTTTGTATATGATTTTTGTAGCCTTGAGGGCTTGTATGTAAATAAGTAAATGAGATGAAGTTAATGGTTATCGTATAGCGAGTTTCATTTGAGAATTTACCTTCATGCATGTAGTGTTAGTTGAAAGTTAGATGTATGGTCCACTGAGATAAAAGAGAGAGAGTATGCTAGATGGTGCTCGGTAGGCTAGCTCCGAGTACCCGTCATGGCCCTCAAGTTGGGTTGTGACAGTACTTACCTTCGAGAAGCTATATGATATTTAGGAAATCTTACTTCTTTCCTTCTTTCGTGCTACTTTATTCTAATTGGCATTTGGAAAGATCAAATCGGTATCTGACTCTTATCTTTTCTCTCACATATGGTGAGGACTCGAGCTACTATGACCGGAGGTCAGGTGCTAGAGCCCGCAGCTATGGCTGGCACCCGAGGATGAGTGACAGTCAGAGGGCATGGCAGAGCAACAGGCTGCAGGGCTACCTCAGCGAGGGGTAGGGCTCCTGCGGTAGGACAGCGGCAGGAGAGATCTCCGCCTCTCCAGCCTGAGTATCTGCAGGATCGAGGCCAGGCCACACAGGATGGTGTGGCCTTAGCACGGTCACAGCTCGAGGTTACTTCTGATTAGGCTATGCATGATACGATGGCCAGGGTATTTTTACATCTTGATGTCGGTTGCCACTGGTGTTACCACTCCTGGTGGAGGTTCAGAGACTAGAGTTGGGGCACAGACTCATGAGCAGGGACCTACTCAGGCAGCATGCCCCGTTGCAGGAAAGGCTTCCCACATTGATGCGATACCCGCTCCTGGTGAGGATCTTAGGCCCATGGAGGGCACTTTTATGATCACGTCGGATCAGGATCTTGTTGGGAGGTTTAGGAAGTTAGAGCCGCCGAGGTTTTCGAGTATTTTTTTTGAGGATGCTTATGATTTTATTCTAGATATGAATGAGTCACTACACAAGATGGGGATCGTGGAGACCCACGGGGTTGACTATGTGTCCTAGCAGTTTCGTGACGACGCGAAGACTTGGTGGAGGTATTTTGTGGCTTGCAGACCTGAGGGCTCCCCTCTCCTGACTTGGGCTTAGTTCTACTGGGCTATCCTTGAGAAGTATGTGCCCCAGTCCTTGAGAGAGGCGCGCAGGGAGGAGTTTATACATCTTGAGCAAAAGGGCATGTCTTTGGAGACCTATGTGATCCGCTTTCTATATCTGACCTTTATTCCACTCTTTTGATCCCTACTGAGGCCGATAGGATCAGGCGTTTTTTTGGGGGACTAGTGGGCTCTTTACAAATTCCTTGTCTTTAGATGGAGTCTACGGGGGCTTCCTTTCAGTTCATTATCGAGCATGTTTCTATGGTTGAGGGAGCTAAGGCCCGTGCATTTGGTGGTTGTAACAAGAGATTACGTCAGATTGGGAGTTATGGTAGTTCTACTTTGAGGGGCGCTGGTCAGTTTTGTAGGCCGCATCAGCCATATTCTGGTTGTCCTATGCATTCAGCTTTACAGGCTTCCCCCAGTGAGCCACCCATGTAGAGAGGTTCTGAGAGTTCATTTTCTTGACCAGTAGACAGGGTTGTTTCCTTCGGGTCTTCAGCTTCAGTTTATCAGCCTTCTTCCCATCTGATTTGTTTTTCTTATGGAAAGGTGGGTCATATTGCTAGGAGGTGCTCCCGACCCAGATGGGATTATCAGCCACATAGGACTCCGGCACCGTCTGGTGGTCGAGGTGGTGCTTCTCAGAGAGGCAGTGCTCAATCAGGCCGCGGTGGTTCTCCGGGTTCCAGAGGTGGGTCCCAAGCATCTAGAGGTGGGTCCCAGAGTGCTAGAGGGGGATCTCAGACAGGGACGTGGTGGGGCCCGTTGTTACTCATTTCCGGGTAGGCCTAAGGCAGAGGCCTCAGATGTTTTGATTTTAGGTACCATTTATGTCCGTCATAGAGAAACATATGTGTTATTTGATCCTGGATCCACTTATTCGTATGTATCTGCATATCATGCCATTGGTTGGGATTTGCCTTGTGATAGCATAGATATACCTGTTCATGTGTCTATACTGATTGGAGATTATGTGATTGTTGATTGAGTCTACCGGTCTTGTTTGGTTACTTTTATGGGCTATGACACTTGGGTAGATTTTATGATTCTCGATATGGTGGACTTTGATATTATATTGGGGATGTTCTGGCTTTCTCTTTATCATACGATCTTGGACTATCATGCCAAGATAGTCACCTTAGCCATGCCGGGCATTCCTGGGCATCAGTGGAGGGGTACTTCTAGTCCCGCTCCGAAGAAGATCATTTCCTTCCTTCAGGCGAAGAAGTTAGTCAGTAAGGGGTTTTTAGCTTATATGGCTCTTGTTCGTGATACAACTGTTGCATTTCCACCCCTTGAGTCTATTCCTATTGTGAGCGAGTTCGCGGAGGTGTTCCCGTCGGATCTACAGAGTATGCCACTCGATCGTGACATTGATTTCTGTATTGACTTGGATCTAGGCACTCACCCTATTTCTACTCCACCATATCGGATGGCACATGCCGAGTTGAGAGAGATTAAGCAGCAGTTACAGGATTTATTGAGCAAGGGGTTCATTAGACCGAGCGTCTCCCCTTGGGGTGCTCCTGTGTTATTTGTGAAGAAGAAAAATGGGACCATGAGGATGTGCATTGATTATCGCCAGCTGAACAAGGTTACTATTTGGAACAAGTGCCCTATGCCTTGTATTGATGATCTGTTTGACCAGCTTCGGGGTGCTTCAGTATTTTTGAAGATTGATTTACGTTCAGGCTACCACCAGTTGAAGATCAGGGCGGAGGATATTTCGAAGACAGCATTTCGGATGAGATATGGCCACTATGAGTTTCTAGTGATGTCTTTTGGGCTTACTAATGGCCCGACTGCATTTATGACTTGGATGAATGGAATCCTTAGGCCATTCCTTGATTCCTTCGTGATTGTGGTCATTAATGATATCTTGGTATATTCCAAGAGTAGAGAGGAGCATGAGAGCTATCTTCGTTCTATTCTTGGGTTGTTGAAGAAGCATAGCTTGTTTGCTAAATTTTTTAAGTGTGAGTTTTGATTGGAGTCTGTAGTATTCTTGAGCCATATTGTGTCTAAGGATGGGACAATGGTTGACCCACAGAATATTGAAGCTATGAGGGGTTAGGCGAGGCCCACTACTGTTATTGAGATTCGTGGTTTTATGGGTTTGGCCAGCTATTACCGTCGCTTTGTGAAGGGCTTTGCTGCTATTGCTTCATCTTTGACCAGATTGACTCAGATGGATGTTCCCTTCCAGTGGTCAGATGATTGTGAGGAGAGCTTTCAAAAGCTCAAGCTTCTTTTGACTTCAGCCTCGATCTTAGCATTACCCGTGGAGGGTAAGGATTTCGCGGTCTATTGTGATGCCTCTCGTGTGGGCTTAGGTGTTGTGTTGATGCAGGAGGGTAAACTGATGTCTTATGCTTCCCGTCAGTTGATGATTCATGAGAAGAATTACCCTACCCATGATTTGGAGTTGTTGGTCGTGGTTTTCGCTTTGAAGATTTGGAGGAACTATTTGTACGGTGTTCATCGTGAGGTTTTCACCGATCACCGTAGTCTTCAGCATGTGTTTACCCAGAGAGATCTTAATTCCAGTCAGCGCCGATGGATGGAGCTCCTGAAGGACTATGATATTTCTAGTTTGTACCATCCCGGGAAGGCCAATGTGGTGGTTGATGCCTTGAGTTGCATGGAAATGAGTATGGGTAGTTTAGCTCGATTGATTCTTTCCGAGAGTCTATTGGCCATGAAGGTTCAGACTCTAGCCAACAGTTTTGTTCGCCTTGATATTTCAGCCCCAGGCCGGATTTAGCTTGTGTAGAGGCGAGGTCATCTTTATTGGATCGAATCAGGACACATCAGTTTGAGGATGCTCAGTTGAGCAAGATTCGACATAGAGATTTGAGGGGTGAGGACAAGGAGGTCATGATTGATTTTGAGGGCATTTTGAGGATTAGAGGATGCGTGTGCGTTCCTCATGTTGGTGATTTGATTCAGTTGATCTTGTTTGAGACTCGTAGCTTTCACTATTCCATTCATCCGGGGGCGACTAAAATGTACCGTGACTTGAGATAGCACTATTGGTGGCATCTAATGAAGAGAGATATAGTTGATTTCGTGGCTAAGTGTGGAAATTATCAGTAGGTAAAGTAGGAGCACCAGTGACCTGGTGGTGTGCTTCAAAGAATACCCATTCCTAAGTGGAAGTGGGAGAGGATTATCATGGATTTTGTTATGGGTCTTCTGAAGACCCTGGGAGAGTTTGACTCCATTTGGGTGATAGTTGATCGGTTGACTAAGTCCACTCACTTTGTTCCAGTTCAGGTTTCCTATACCGTGGAGAAGTTAGCCAAGTTGTACATTCAGGATATTATGAGATTGCATGGGGTCCCTATTTCTGTTGTATCCGATCGGGGTACTATCTTCACTTCCCATTTCTGGAGGGCGTTTCATGAGGAGTTGGGTACCCGATTGGATCTTAGTACAACTTTTCATCCCCAAACCGATGGCCAGCCCTAGCAGAACATTCAGGTGCTCGAGGACATATTGATAGCGTGTGTTATTGATTTTGGTGGTCATTGGGATCAACACTTACCATTGGTAGAGTTTGCGTACAATAACAGTTATCATTCGAGTATTGGCATGGCGCCTTTTGAGGCTTTGTATGATATGAAATGTAGATATCCGGTTGGCTGGTTTGATGGGTTCGAGGCTCGACCTTGGAGTACGGATCTGTACAGAGAGTCCCTTGATAGAGTGAGAGTTATTCAGGCCAAGCTTCTGGCAGCTCAGAGTCGGCAAAAGATGTATGCGGACCAGAAGGTCTGAGATTTAGAGTTTGTGGTTAGTGACTAGGTTCTATTGAAGGTTTCACCTATGAAGGGTGTTATGAGGTTTGGTAAGAGGGGCAAGTTGAGCCCCAGGTATATTGGTCCATTTTAGATTGTTGACCGTATGGGTGATATTGCTTATGAGTTGGCATTGCGGCCAGGCTTACCGGGAGTTTATCCAATTTTTCATGTTTCAATGCTAAAGAAGTACCATGCCGGCGGTACCTTCATTGTTTGCTGGGATTCTATATTACTTGATGAGAATTTTCCTTATGAGGAGGAGCCTATTGCGATCTTGGATAGACAGGTTCGGAAGTTGAGGTCGAAAGAGATTGCTTATGTGAAGGTGCAATGGAAGCATTGGCTTGTTGAGGAGGCTACTTGGGAGACCTAGTCCGACATGCGTAGCCGATATCCGACATGCATAGTAGATATCCCCATTGTTTACTGATTCAGGTATTTTCGCTCCTTTTTCTCTTATTCGATCAAGGACGAGCGGTGGTTCAATTGGTATCTGATGTAACGACCTGTTTGGTCGTTATAGCCTTTCGGCAATTTCGCCCCTTCTCGAGCATTGATTAAGCTCACTTTTGACCCGAGGGAACCCATTGACACGCTTTTTTGTGGTGTCTAGACTTGATTCGGGCGACTTTTTGTGAAATATAAGCTTTAAGCGAAAAAGAGTTGACCCAAAATTGACTTTTGGGTAAACAAACCTTTTTCAAAAATTCGTCTATTCGAGAGGTCTGAATGGTCGTTTAGGACTTGTGTGCATATCTGGTTTGGTTCCCAATGCACTCGGATGCATTTTGGGACTTGGGTTTGGAAATTGGAAATGAGGTATTGGGGATTCACTCGATCAACGAGACCTCTATTTTTACGTGGATCTGTGTATGTGGTTTGTGAGCAGATCGCCCCGGGAGTGATTCGGGAGTTCGATTGAGACTAAGAAAATTTAGTTGGGTTCTGGGCACCTGCCCGCATTGGCGGTGCCCTCCCGGCGGCACCGCTGTTACGGCAGGATGACCGCTGGGCGGCCAAGTGCTATTTGGCCCAAACCGTCCCAGCAGTCTGTGGGGGCGCTGGGGAGGCGTCGCTGTTGCGGCTCCGTTATCGCCATGGCAGTAATGGGACTGTTATTTCATTAAGTGTTCAATAAATAATCCCCTAGTCTATCATGTATTCCCATTACGAAAATTGAGCTCTTGGGGACTGTTTTAGGAGATTATTGGAGAGAACTTTTGGTGTTAAGTCTTGCTAGTCCCTTTACTAATTCCTTGTTCCTATTAATCATAAATTCATCTTTCCTTAGTAATTCCTTAGTAATGGAAGATGAAAATGGAGTTAATGAAAGTTCTATCTAGGCTTATTAATGATGAAATTGATGGTGTTTATGCTAGATTTTGACGAATCTAAGGTTATTAATCATTTATCTTCCATTATGAGTGTTGAATTCTTGAATCAAAGAGTAAGGGTTTATATCCAAAATTAGGGGTTTCACTTGAATTTCGAAATTAGGTTAATCCTTGAGTTAAATCAGCAATTAGTGCCTGGGTTATGATCACCTAGTGCTTAATTTGATATTTTACTCCAGAATTTTCCGTTTGGCCTTGTGGGCCCTATTTCCTCAATTTCTAGGGTTGGATTTGACCTAAATTGAATGACAACAATATTAGTATCGTTCTTCATGATTTATAATCTAGATAGACTACTTTGGTTCTGTGGCTTAGTGGAAGGGCAAGGCAAAAGTGTGATTTGTTAGTGTTTGCTGTTCGGCCATCCAGGTAGGTTATGGCTTACCTTTTGTCAGACTTCGTATAGCGAAGCATATATCTAGATTATATTATCGTAGAAATCTTGTAAACCTTCGGGTATGAAGTTGGGTTAGATATGCTTTAGGTTGGGCCCTGTTGTGTGATTGGGGCTAGCCACCCCATTGTGTTGTGACTTGATTTTTCTATGTGTTGGCTTGATGCCACGTACTATTATTAGTTATTGGAATTTTTTGTTCCTTCTTGATTGTGAGATTGTAGTACCTTACGATTGACGTTGATACGAGGATAGAGATCTATATGACTTGTGCAGTTTCTCATGATATTGTTGGCGTGCCCCTTGTTGGTACTTATGGTCTTGATGTATTCTTGGCGTACCTATGTTGGTATTTGTGATATTGAGCTGATTCTTGATGTTGACATGTGCATTTCACTCATTTTCATTTTCATGATATACTGTTGAGACACTATTGGTACTTGGTGAAACATTGTGATGAGATTGGCTCGGTTTTTAAATGAAAGGGATGTTAGAGTTCGATATCCAATGTTAGTCCCAAAATCGTGGATTGAATGAGTGCATGGACTCCGTGGGTCCCCAGGGTGGTGCCGGTGAGAACCCCCATAGGCAAAGATCCGGGTTTCGTTTGTCTGTTGGGCAAAGATCGAATATGAGTGGCACTTAGACTTCGTGAGTCACCTTGGGTTGTGCTACTGAGACGTCGATATCGCCCTCCGGAGTACATATGTATAAATCATTTGCATGGAATTGCATTGCATTCATACATTATTACATTGCATTGCATTGCATTGTATTCACAGCTTACTTTGAGAAGATTGGTATTGTTACTTGTGATGTTGGCTTTAGATTGGACATATTGGGACTTGGCACATTTGGGATTAGATGCTACACTTAGGCTATGACGAGTACTTGGTTTAATTATGTTTGACTTATACTTGTTAGTTTATCTGCCTATCTTGCTTTATTGTCTGAATTATGTCAGCTATACTTAGTCGGCCTATGATACCTACCAATACTGTGGTTTTGTATTGATGTGCACTTGCTGCATTTTTTTATGAATGCAGAGTATCAGGTTGGGTCATCCTCCGTCTCCCGTGGCTGATAGTTGCTTCAGCATTGGCACCGATTTTCCAGGGTGAGCACGAGCCGTTCGCTGCCTTGAAGACTCTTCCTACTTTATGTCTTATTATTCCTATCCCGAGACATAGACAGATTTATGTATTATTATTTCAGACTTGTATATTTTCATAGATACTCTTGTATGACTTAGATCTGACCCTGGGGGTGTTTCCTCATTCCTTACTATTCTATTATATATTATTGAGAGACTTACGTATCTATTCTTTTCCGCTTGCTCAATTTAACTATTCTTGTCTTTACTTATCTTTGGTTTGAGGGTTCGCTTACCGAGGTGGGAAAGGTAAGAACCCTCATGACTAAGTCCCAATAGGTCATGACTGTTGATCGTGTTCAAATCAGAAATGTGTGTATTCTTGTTAATAAATTGTTGAACAGTTTCTAACAAGCAACATGACTTGTTGCAACAACTAGGAATTTGAAGCATTTTATCCAACAACTGACAGGCCTTATTGCAACAACTAACAATTTGTTGCATTTTATCCAACAACTGACAGGCCTTGTTGCAACAACCAGTAAGTTGTTGAACATATTATAAAAAATGGGTGTTTTTAAGAAGTATCATGTCACGACCCAACTAGGGTCCATGATGGCTAACCGAAACTGACTACCGAGCACCGCCTATCATGCTGACTATCACATTCAACCTGGCCATATCATTCTGAACACAAACTTATCATGGAACAATCTCCAACATTTCCCAAAACATATATAAGTATAGGCCCATAAGGCTACAAAAATGATGTACAAAATCTACAATGAAGGGGTCACATAACATCTATAACCCACACGTATGCATCTACGAGCCTCTAACTGGAATACTAGAATCATAGTGACGGGACAGGACCTCGTCATGCCCCATATCTGTACGCAAAAGAAATATACCAATAGGCTGCACGTCACGCCCCAAAACCCACCCTAGACGTGACCGGCATCCGACGTTATGAACCACATCGGAAGAACCTAAACAACACAATAACAATACTTGAACCCGCCAGGTTCAACATTCGCCTCCAACAGTTTATAAAATAAAGGTAAACAAATCATTCATATAAGAATTCAATCAGCGGAAGTCTTCAGTTATCTATACTTGTCAAACATGAAAACGTGCCCAATAGTTAATCAATAACTCAATAACTACCCACAAATGTATACTAGGGAGCTTCTAAGATAAAGGAATAATAGTCTGACTCATCGGGACGCAGCCCGGACAACTAATGTAATAAATAAGAAAATCAATAGGGTGTCCCACGAATGAATGTGTGGGCTCACCAAATTAGCCGCAACAGCAAATCCTTCCTAAGCACCGGGAGTATCAAACCTGCTCTTCTCCGTTACCTAACATACCATCAAAAACAACAATGGTATGCCTGAGTACTTCATACTCAGTGAGTGCCTCGGGGACAATGAATAATACGAAAATAAAGTAAAATAATACATGAAGAAATCAGTCTTGAAAATCATATGAAACCAACCTAAGAAGAGTTATTCAGTCTATGTATCTCAATAGTAAGTATCAAAACCCATTTATAAAGCCTCTTGTCAAGTTACAACTTCAAATATACCTTTTTAATCAATTAAGATAGTCATCAACAATTCCTTAAGAGAGTAAGAATGTCACACATGCCAATACAGGCCCAAAAATCAAGCATATCGCGCATAGCGCACCACACCGGAACATATATTTCTCGGTGGCTATCCTTCCTCCCGAATAGCTAGGCATAAATCACACCGGACTATGTAGTATGCAGTGGCTATCCTTCCTCCCGAATAGCTAGGCATAAATCACACCCCAGGTAACGAACCCAGCGGTGGCCACTCTTCGTCCCGAATGGCTAGGCAATGACACACTAGGATCCATAGTGGCTACCCTTCCTCCCGAGTAGCTAGGCCAAACATCACAACAAAGTTCATAGCATAGAAGTGGATTCACAAATTGTCTCAAAGTAGTCACACCATAAAATAACATTAAAGCTCATTATCCCATTACAAAAATTCATAATTTCATAGATAATCATGAAAACGTTTCCACTTCCTTAAACATGATTACTTTGTCATAGTTCCTTTGTAAAATCATCAATACCAACAATTAACAATCATCACTAAGCATCTCTCATAGAGGAAAACAATCATAACACCTTATACATATATAGGCTTTGTTACAATCTAGGTTCAATGTGGGCTCGTCCCCTCACGCACATTAACCATTAATCAAAGCATGTAATAGATTTCAAGAATGTAAAACCAATTTATCATATCATTCAAAATATGCATTTATAAAGAATCAATCTTTCAAGAGAGTTTGCAAAAGAGACATATAAATTACCTTTATATCCAAAAAGGATTTTATTTTTAAAGAGACATACATCTAAAATAAGGTTTTTAAAAGGGAGACATACCTTAATTTGTTAAACAAGGTTTAACACATCACTTTTCTAATGAAGAACACCCAAACCCTAGCTTGAATCACTTTGGGAAGAATTATGTTGCAAACCCTAGGTTTTGGTCAAACAAATCATGTTAAGTATCATGGGTTTGATGTTAGAATGATTTAGTAATGTTAAGGATGCCCTTACCTTTGATTTGAAGACTTGGGGGAATGATTTTCGTCCTTAGGGTTGTTTAGGAAGTTGAGGAATAAACAAAAGAAGGGTCTTATTTATATTTTCTAGTGAAAACGGGCCAAAGGACGCCTCCAAAGGACGAACCGTCCCTCGTGTTACGGACCGTTCTTTGGACCGTCCCTTAGTGGAAATTTCCAGAGATTTTCTGGAAATTTTTGAGACGTTACGTTTCATGTTACGGTCCCTAACACGTGTTACGGTCCGTAACGTCTCACCGTAACACAGGCAAAATTTCCAGCGAAGACAGGCTTCAGTAAAACGGGCATAACTTTTTGTACGCAGTTTTGTTTGGGCTGGGCGACCTACTGTTGGAAAGCTTTTCCAAGATCTACAACTTTCATCAAGGAAGTTTTTCCAAATTCGCAACACAGTTTCATGAAAATCGCCCAGAAGACAGACCTACCAAAACTTAGGCGAATTTAAGAGCCCTTAAGAAATTCACTAGTTGGTTTGACTTCAAAACGACCATCGACCACCCGAATTCATCAAGAATGGATTCATATAGATATAATATCATCTTAATACTAGATGTTTACACCTTCACACCTAGTTCAAGTTCACGAGGTGTTATATTATCCCCCCCTTAAGATCATTCGTCCTCAAATGAGGATAGTATTCTAGGAAGGTAATTAACCAGCACGAATTTAACCACACAATCATTTTGTGCAGGAATAGTTCAAAACTTAACTCATACCTGAAATAGTGAACAAGTGAGGATATCTCTTCTTCATGTCCTCTTCCGCTTCCCAAGTAGCTTTCTCAGTATTATGATTTCGCCACAACACTTTGACCGACGCAACATCCTTTGTTCTCAACCTTCTAACTTGGCGATCTAAAATCTGAACTGGTTCTTCTTCATAAGACAAGGATTCATCAATCTCAAACTCTTCATAGTTCAACACATGAGAAGGGTCAGGTTTATAAAACCTCAACATCGAAATGTGAAACCCCGGATGAACCATGGACATCTCAGCCGGTAATCTCAACTCATAAGCTACCTTCCCAACTCTTCTAACAATCTCATAAGGACCAATGTAGCGAAGACTAAGGTTGCCCTTTCTGCCAAAATGCATTACCCCCTTCATAGGTGACACCTTCAAGAAAACCTTGTCACCAACAGCAAATTCCAATTCCCTACGCCTCATGTCCGTATAAGACTTTTGTCTACTCTGAGCGATCTTTAGTCGTTGCACAATAAGATTTACCTTTTCGATCGCCTCATGAATTGAATCAGGACCCAACAACTCTACTTCCGTTGGTTCAAACCAACCAATTGGAGACCGACAACGCCTCTCATAAAGAGCCTCATAAGGAGCCATCTGAATACTAGCTTGATAGCTATTATTGTAAGCGAATTCCACCAAAGGTAGGTGTTCATCCCAACTTCCTCCTAAATCGATTGCATAAGCACGCAACGTATCCTCCAAAGTTTGAATAGTTCTCTCTGCTTGCCCGTCAGTTTGAGGATGAAAGGCAGTGCTCGGTTTCACTCTAGTCCCCAAACCTTCTTGAAACGTCTGCCAGAAATGAACAGTAAATTGCGTACCTCTGTCAGATATGATAGATGTCGAAACACCATGCAACCTAACAATCTCCTTCAAATATAACTTGGCATACTCTGCAGTGGCATATGACGTCTTTACAGGAAAAAAATGGGCAGACTTCGTGAGTCTATCCACGATCACCCAAATTGAATCATACTTGGCCCTTGTGCGAGGTAAACCTGCAACAAAGTCCATATTTATCATCTCCCACTTCCATCGAGGAATCTCAATGTTTTGAGCCAAGCTACCAGGCCTTTGATGTTCAACCATCACCTGTTGACAGTTCAAACACTTAGCCACAAAGTTAGAAATATCAACCTTCATGCTCTTCCACCAATAGTGTTGTTTCAAATCCTTATACATCTTGGTGGATCCCGGATGAACCGAATACTTGGAACTATGAGCTTCCATCATTAGTTCTTGTCGAAGACCATCAAGATCGGGAACACACAACCGTCCTTGCAATCGCAGAACACTATCGCCAGTCCCAACCGTAAATGAAGTGTACTCACCCCTTTCCACTCCATCTCTCAGCTTTTCCAAAAGTTCATCATCATATTGCTTGAATTTAATCCTTTCTACAATGTCAGACCATGATGGAGTGATTCCCACTAACTCTCCATCTTCAGTTTCATCAAGCCTAACCCCAAGACTAGCGAGCCTTCGAATCTCTTTCCCCATGGGCATGTCATGAGCATGCAAATAAGCCAACGTGCCCATAGATTTTCTACTCAAAGCATCAGCAACCACATTAGCCTTACCAGGATGATACAGAATATTCAAGTCGTAGTCTTTTAACAACTCCAACCACCTTCTCTGCCTGAGGTTCAACTCTCGCTGCTTGAAGATATATTGCAGACTCTTGTGATCAGTAAAAACATCACAATGCTCACCATACAGGTAATGACGCCGAATTTTCAAAGCAAATACCACAGCAGCCAACTCTAAGTCATGAGTCGGATAGTTTTTTTCATGCTTCTTCAACTGACGCGAAGGATAAGCAATCACCTTACCGTTCTGCATCAACACACAACCCAAACCAATTCTAGAAGCATCACAATACACCACATATCCACCAGACCCTGAAGGTAACGTCAAAATTGGAGCCGAAGTCAACCTTGTCTTAAGCTCTTGGAAACTCTTTTCACAAGCTTCAGACCACTGAAACTTAGCAGTCTTCTGTGTCAATTTAGTCAACATCCTTCTTCCTAACAAACAAGACTGGAGCACCTCAAGGTGAGGAACTTGGTCGGATCAAACCCTTATCCAACAAGTCCTTCAGTTGATTCTTCAATTCCCTTAGCTCCGCTAGAGCCATACGATAAGGTGGAATAGAAATAGGTTGGGTGTCGGGGATAACATCAATCCCAAAATCAATAACTCTATCAGGAGGAATACCAGGAAGATCTTCAGGAAATACTTTGGGATAATCAGACTATGGGAACATATGCAAATTCGGGTACTACGACTTTTGTATCATTAACAGCAACCAAATGGTAAATACACCCCTTAGTAATCATCTTATGAGCCTTAAGATAGGAAATAAATCTACCCTTTGGCTTAGCAATTTCATCCTCCCACACAATAACAGGCTCATCGGGAAAGACGAAACGAACTAACTTATGGCGACAATCCACATTAGCATAACACGCAGACAACCAGTCCATCCCCATAATTGCATCAAAATCCACCATCTCAAGTTCATACAAATCAGCCACGGTCTCACGGCCTTTAATCACAACAACACAATTTCTATACATTCTAGAAGCAATAACAGGAACACCCGAAGGCGTATCAACAACAAAGGGTTCCAACAAAGGTTCGAGTTTCATACCAATATCAAAAACAAAATAAGGAGTCACATAGGATAAATTTGAACCCGGATAAATCAATGAGTAAGCATCATGAGAATAGATGGTAAGGATACCTGTAACCACAACGTCAGAAGCCTCAGCTGCCTCCCTTCGAGTCAGCCCATAAAGTCGAGTTGTCCCTCCACCAGAAGTATTAGCAACTTCCTTTCCTTTGCCGTTGTTACGAGCATTCTGATTATTATTGTTAGCATTACCAGCAGGCGGATTTCTAGCAAATGCAGAAACCGGCGGAACATTCTTTTGGTTATTCATAGCAGTCAGCTCACGTAGCCACTTTCTGCATTCCCTCTTGATGTGGCCTCTAATCCCACAATGATGACAAATACGCTCTTCCCATCCTGGCGGACGACTACTTCCTTGCGAAAACTTACTATTATTATTGTTATTTTTCTGGCCTTGCCTACCAGAAGGCACACTAGCATGGGAATAAGCTCCAGACTGAGCAGGTGCAGAATACCCTTTACTCTGCCTTCCCTTATAATTATTACCACTGAAACCACTCGCCGATCGGGCCTTCTTTTTTTTATCTCGATTCATTCTCTGCTCATTTTTCCAACTCTCTTGTTGCTCAGCAAACCCAACCAAAGATGAGAAAGTAAAAGTAGGAGACATGGCAATAGCAGCACATGGAGACTTGATACGTGGTACCAAGCCTTTCACAAAGCGAGTCAACTTATGCTTTTCAGTCGGAATCATGTATAAAGCATACTTTGACAGACGAGTGAACTCCAAACTATACTCACGAACCGACTTGTTACCCTGCTCTAGCTTTTCAAACTTCGTAGCCATAGCAACTCTTTCCTCATCAGACAAGAACCTTTCCATGAACGCCTCTTCAAATTCAGACCATGTCGGAGCTAAAGTAGCGTCACCTCTCTCAGATTCCCACATCTCAAACCATACATGAGCAACATCCTTCAACTGATACGAAGCAAGCCTCACAGCTTCTGAATCCTGGGCATCCATTGCCCTCAATGCCTTAAAGGTCTCATCTAAAAAGTGTTAGGGGTCGTCCACCTCTCGTGACCCAAAGAACTCTGGTGACTTTATGTCTAGGAATTGGTTAAATCTGCCTCCACCATGAGGTCCCACACCTCCACGCTGCTGTTGAGCCGTAACCAAAGCAGTCAACATTTGAATAGTCGTTTGCATAGTACCAATCTCAGGCACACCCGCAACAGGAACAGCAGGAGCAGGCGGTGCTGGGGGTGGTGCTTGATTTCCAGCATCATTTCCATTACCAACATTCGCGCCCTAAAGATTTTGGTTAACTTTCGCAGGACGTCCTCGTTTACTATTTTTGGATCGCGTCAGAGTCATTTCTGCAAGGCACGAATTAACGAGCGAATTAGAACGATCCTAAAAAGGACTTTAAGCTCTACAGCACAATCTAGAATCAAGAAGAATAGGAAACACCTATAAATGTCTTGGGAGTTTCTCGGTCATGCAGGTGATCAGGCTGTACCAGGAAAACTCCACTAGACACAACTCCACAGACACCGACAATAATCTTAGGACGTATTTAAACCTAGGCTCTGATACCAAGCTTGTCACGCCCCAAAACCCACCCTAGACGAGACCAGTATCCGACGTTATGAATAATATCGGAAGAACCTAAACAACACAATAACAAAACTTGAACCCTCCAGGTTCAACATTCGCCTCCAACAGTTTATAAAATAAAGGTAAACAAATCAAGCATATAAGAATTAAATCAGCGGAAGTCTTCAGTTATCTATACTTGTCAAACATGACAACTTGCCCAAGAGTTAATCAATAACTCAATAACTACCCACAAATGTATACTAGGGAGCTTCTAAGATAAAGGAATAATAGTCTGACTCATCGGGACGTTGCCCGGAAAACTAATGTAATAAATAAGCAAATCAATAGGGTGTCCCACGAATGAATGTGTCGGCTCACCAAATTAGCCGCAACAGCAAGTCCTTCCTAAGCACCGGGAGTATCAAGAACCTGCTCTTCTCCGTTACCTAACATACCATAAAAAACAATAATGGTATGCCTGAGTACTTCATACTCAGTGAGTGCCTCGGGGACAATGAATAATACGAAAATAAAGTAAAATAATACATGAAGAAATCAGTCTTGAAAATCATATGAAACCAACCTGAGAACAGTTATTCAGTCTATGTATCTCAATAGTATGTATCAAAACCCATTTATAAAGCCTCTTGTCAAGTTACAACTTCAAATATGCTTTTTTAATCAATTAAGATAGTCATCCACAATTTCATAAGAGAGTAAGAATGTCACACATGCCAATACAGGCCAAAAAATCAAGCATATCGCGCATAGCGCACCACACCGGAACATATATTTCTCGGTGGCTATCCTTACTCCCGAATAGCTAGGCATAAATCACACCGGACTATGTAGTACGCAGTGGCTATCCTTCCTCCCGAATAGCTAGGCATAAATCACACCCCAGGTAACGAACCCAGCGGTGGCCACTCTTCCTCCCGAATGGCTAGGCAATGACACACTAGGATCCATAGTGGCTACCCTTCCTCCCGAGTAGCTAGGCCAAACATCACAACAAAGTTCATAGCATAGAAGCGGATTCACAAATTGTCTCAAAGTAGTCACACCATAAAATAGCATTAAAGCTCATTATCCCATTACGAAAATTCATAATTTCATAGATAATCATGAAAACGTTTCCACTTCCTTAAACATGATTACTTTGTCATAGTTCCTTTGTAAAATCATCAATACCAACAATTAACAATCATCACTAAGCATCTTTCATAGAGGAAAACAATCGTAACACCTTATACATATATAGGGTTTGTTACAATCTAGGTTCAATGTGGGCTCGTCCCCTCACGCACATTAACCATTAATCAAAGCATGTAATAGATTTCAAGAATGTAAAACCAATTTATCATATCATTCAAAACATGCTTTTATAAAGAATCAATCTTTCAAGAGAGTTTGCAAAAGAGACATATAAATTACCTTTATATCCAAAAAGGATTTTATTTTTAAAGAGACATACATCTAAAATAAGGTTTTTAAAAGGGAGACATACCTTAATTTGTTAAACAAGGTTTAACACATCACTTTTCTAATGAAGAACACCCAAACCATAGCTTGAATCACTTTGGGAATAATTATGTTGCAAACCCTAGGTTTTGATCAAAAAAATCATGTTAAGAATCATGGGTTTGATGTTAGAATGATTTAGTAATGTTAAGGATGCCCTTACCTTTGATTTGAAGACTTGGGGGAATGATTTTCGTCCTTAGGGTTGTTTAGGAAGTTGAGGAATAAACAAAAGAAGGGTCTTATTTATATTTTCTGGTGAAAACGGGCCAAAGGACGCCCCCAAAGGACGAACCGTCCCTCGTGTTACGGACCGTTCTTTGGACCGTCCCTTAGTGGAAATTTCCAGAGAGTTTCTGGAAATTTTTGAGACGTTACGGCTCATGTTACGGCCCGTAACACGTGTTACGGTCCGTAACGTCTCACCGTAACACAGGCAAAATTTCCAGCGAAGATAGGCTTCAGTAAAACGGGCATAACATTTTGTACGCAGCTTTGTTTGGGCTGGGCGACCTACCGTTGGAAAGATATTTCAAAGATCTACAACTTTAATCAAGGAAGGCTTTCCAAAGTCGCAACAAATTTTCATGAAAATCGCCCAGAAGAAAGACCTACCAAAACTAAGGCGAATTTAAGAGCCCTTAAGAACTTCACTAGTTGGTTTGACTTCAAAACGACCATCCTCCACCCGAATTCATCAAGAATGGATTCATATAGATATAATATCATCTTAATACTATATTTTTACACCTTCACACCTAGTTCAAGTTTACGAGGTGTTACACTGCACTTCCGGAGTAGTGGGGTGCTCCTGTAATCTGCTGAGTAAGTGTCTGCACCGTCTCCCTGTCTACCTGTGGGCATGAACACAGCGTCCATAAAAAGAAAGGGCATCAGTACGAACAATACACTGAGTATGTAAGGCATATGTCGTAACATAATAAGAAAATATAACTGTAATTGCTTGCCTCTTGAGGCGGAATCATGCATGCTCACTTTTACCTTTTAAACATATCGCACATACATACATAAACTGTCTGAATCAATAAGATCATTATCCCGCGTCCGGGGTAACTATCTCACGCCGCTCACTAGTGGTGCTGCCCGTGCCATATAGACACGGTGTAGTAAGCCGCCTGCCTTAGCGGTGCTGCCCGGCCGTCTAGGCACGGTGTAAGCATCATCATATACTTAACATGAATCATGCATAAGATCCCAAGTAAAAACTGTAACTCTAGGAGTGACGTAAGGTCGGAAACCTCTGATTATATTATGGAACAATCATCATCGCTATGCCTTGCCGTAAAAGAACTAGTATCATGAGGTGAGTCAACAACAAGGAATAACATCAATGAAGTCATAAACATAGGATTATCAGGCTCATGAAAGCATCATTATCATAGAATATATCTCATCTCTATCTCATAAGGAGCTCTTAAGGATCTTTAACTTTCATTTTTAGGGATGTAAGAAGTTCATGGGAATATAGAAAAGAAATTATAGTATAGAAGTCACGCCTTTGAAAGAAGGGGACTAGCCTCACATACCTTTACGTCTCCTCAAGTTTATCATCTAAATGTTTGCCTTTCAAGCTCGCGATTTACATTCAAGAGAATTTGTACTAAGATTAGACAATCGGAAATATGCTTAAGCTTAAGCTAAAACAACTAAGAGCTAATGAAGATTTGGTGACATTTCCTTTGTTCGACAACTTCCTCCATAAAATAAGAAAACTACCAAACATCAATAGGAACACCCATAATATCATAATCAATAGATTCTTTAAGTTAAGCATTGTTTACTTCTCAAACCCACCTTTAAAATCATCCATAACCATACCTATAATACAACATCATATTTATTCTTCACATAATACCCTAATCATCCTCAAGTAACACTCCTTTGTCATCATTTGTATTATTCACCAGAAGATTGTACTCACAACATGTCAAGAACTATAATTAAAGTCAAGTCATTATTCAAGAATATCACTATTTCCATATTTGCACTCCATATTCTTCTTCCTTCCATAATCCAAGTCTTTCAACCACTCAATGTTCTTAATAACATGAATTGAACACAATACTCACCTTTGATGATGTAGGAATGGACTTTGGGTGACAATACTTCACTTGGAGAAAAACCCCACTTCAATACAAAAGAACTTCTTGATCTCCACAAACCCTAGTGAGCATCCACACCACACTTAATTTTGCTAATTCTTGGTGTTTAATCCTTGATTTCCCTTGGATACATTATAATATGGTGTGAGAAATATTCTAGAGCTTCCATGACTTAGAGAGAAAGTGAAATATGAAAATTATGGACAAGGGTCGTTTATTTATAGGTGAAACTGGAAGGTTCTAGAGAAGCGGTTCGACGACCGGTCGACGTGTCGACTTGCTTCGTCGACTTACGATTGTAAATCCCTGATTCCAGAAACATGTTGATGGTTGGGTCGACGGTCCGTCGACTTGACCCATCGAATTGCGCCTGCAGATCTCAGTCTGCAGGAACATGTTAGCGGTATATAGTGACGGTCCGTCGACATGTCGACGGCCCGTCAACAGTGACTGGTGTCTGCAGAATTTTCCTGATTCAGTTCAGATTTCATCGATTCAATCCGTTCAACTTAAAATCCTGTAAATTACCAGGAACACCTGCTCATACATTTGTACATGGGGTAAGACACTCTTTATCATAACTTTCTCCAACAAGCTTTCTTGTCTCTCCTCAAATGTCTCTGGAATCTTAATTAGAATCATTAAGTATCCGTTATTACTTGTAGGGACACCATATACACCTTAACTTGCGTTAGTCTATTTACCGTGCAACAACTCGAAATTCTGAGGTGTAACTTATCAAATCTGTTGCAACAACTACGTTACATGTTGGGGTTTTTCCAACTAAGTTATCTATTACAACTTATGTTTTATCCAACAATAATAAGGACTTGTTCAACAATTTACTCATATGCTGCAACAGATACTACACTTGCTACAACAGATAGTACCGTTGTTGCAATAGATACTACAATTACTACAATAGATACTATAGTAGCTGCAACAAATACTGCAGTTATTGCAACTGACACTACACTTGCTGCAATAGATACTACACTTGTTGCACCAGATACTACAGTAGCTGCAATAGATACTATAGTTGTTGTAACTGATACTACACTTGCTGCAATAGATACTACACTTGCTGCAGCAGATACTACACTTGTTGCAACAGATACTACTTGGTTCACCCATATTTAGTGATTAACAAAGGGAATCAACCATATTTAGTGACAAACAAAGGAAATCAACTATATTTAGTGATCAATGTGAAATACTTAATCAATTTTATGTATTTTGATAAGGAAAGATGATATACAAAGTCAGTATACGCTAAATCGAGTGATCATTAGAGTGAATTGATGTGAATTACTTGATTCACCCATTTAGTGACAACCCAAGGAAATCAACCATGTTTAGTGATCAATGTGAAATACTTAATCAATTTTATGTATTTTGAGTCAGGAAAGATGATCTACTAAGTCAGTATGTACCAAATCAAGTGATCATTAGAGTGAATTAATGTAAACTACTTGATTCATCCATATTTAGTGACAAACAAAGGAAATCAACCATATTTAGTGACAAAAAAAGAAAATCAGCCATATTTAGTGATCAATGTGAAATACTTAATCAATTTTATGTATTTTGAGTCAGAAAAGATGATCTACTAAGTCAGTATGCACTAAATCGAGTGATCATTAGAGTGAATTTATGTGTACTACTTGATTCACCCATACTTAGTGATAAACAAAGGAAATCAACCATATTTAGTGATCAGTGTAAAATACTTAAGTCACAATACAAGTACATTGTTGCAACAACTAAGTATATTGTTGCAATAAAAAATCCATATGTTCCAACAGATTCCTTACTTGTTGCAAAATCTTCAGCAGCTGTTGGATTATTTGCAATAGAAGATCCATACGTTCCAACATATTCCTTATTTGTTGCAACATCTTCAGCAGCTGCTGGATTATTTGCAACAGATTATTTATCTATTGCAATATATTACGTATTTGTTGCAAATAAATTCTAATATCAGCTCTTTGATTTTATCCAACATATGGGAATCTGTTGCAACAACTAATGAATATGTTGCAATAACTTTTTCACATCTGTTGCAACATTTGCACCAGTCGTTTTATTTTTACCAACAAATTAGGTATCTGTTCCAACATATTTGTGACTTGCATAAAACTACTGAAACAACTTAAACAGTAAATAAGGGTACTGAACATAGAATATATATTTAATAAAATTACATAATGTCTTCATCCACCATAATTCAAATGCAAGCAAAACATAAGAGAATTTTTTTTAATGCAAACATAACATAAGAGAAATTGTTTGTCCCCACATTAGGGCTCCAACACCTTATCAATAATTCCACAGGCCCACCTCAATTACATCCTCTCCATATTATTGTCACTCAATAAAGTTTCGGGCTTGGTCATATTCGTGCGGGTAAGCAAAGCCTCAACAAAAGCAAGTGATCAGGAAACACAAACCCTATTGGTCTAATTGCGGGGGCTATTCTTCTTCCGATCAAACACCCACGATTCATTGAGCAACATTTCAGGCGAGTGTGAGAACATACCACTCTGTTTTACCAACTTGGGGAACAAATACAATACCAGCTGCATGTGGCAGAAGAAAGCACTATCTTCATTAAATAGGATGTTGCAATCATAAGCATTTATGATACCCTCCTCAATGATGATCTCAGTAGTGACAAAATGGTTGTCATTAATATTCATGACAAATATGATTCTTTTGGCACCAATTCACTCGCAGCCACCTGGGTAGGGTATACTACCTCTGGGTTAAGTGAGACTATTATCGTCCCACCTAAAGAGAGAAAGTCTTTCCTTATAGGGCACATCACCCTCATGTGTAGCCTTATCGATAAACTCTAAGTAGTTGTTGCGAATGTGATGGTAGAAGTTGAGGTCCATGATTCTATCAGAGGAATCATACGCATCAGGAACAAGATTTCATCTACATACTGCAGTAAAATTATCAAAACAGTCAGTCACTTGCTACAACAACTTAGTAACTTGTTGGAACAAATAGTCAACTTGCTGCAATAGATAGTTAACTTGTTTGAACAACTATATCTTACTGCAACAACTTAGTAACTTGTTGGAATAACTAGTTAACTTGCTGCAGCAAGTTCAACAAATTACAGGACTTGTTGCAACAACATACTGTATTAGACAGATAAATACAAGTGTTGAAATTTACCCAATCCTCCAACCATGTCTGCATGCTTGTCATAACCTTGAAGTCTTCGGCCCCAAATTCATGCATTTAGTACATTGCTTTCCCACTCCTTTTGGCTTTGATCAAGGTTTCAAGCTTTTTCTTTCTTTGGGGATTTACACGCTTGAAAATATCTATTTTTTTAGCACTTGTGGCACAATTTCAGCAGGAGGAGTAGTAATAGACTTCTATGGAGTACCTGGTTTCCTTGCTCTACAATCAGCAAGTGCCTTGGAAATTGTTTTGGCCCTCTTGCGAATCCCAATAGGAGTATAGAGTGAGCTAAGTTTCTTGGATGGATTGACACCCCTCTTGGGTATCAAACTCTGTATAGCAGAATTTGTATCTTTTTGTGCCTGAACCAACTCTTCAACCTTGTTTATCAAATCATCCATTTTCAGCTTGCAAGTACTGCATTCACAAGCATAAGAAGACACCTTGGAGGTACCGACACCAATTGAATATCTACCCGACCTATATGGGATATCTGTGGTCTGCCCACTACCACCACTTTGGGGAGTATATCCACCAACTCTACCACAAACTCCATCACTATCATCATCATCATCTTTACTTTTATCAGCAAGACCTTCCACAACTTGTCATGCAACATCAACAACAATATCAGTATCAACACCATCACCATACACTTTGGGGAGTATATCCACCAATTTTACCACAAACTCCATCACTATCATCATTATCATCTCTTCTTTTATCAGCAAGACCTTCCACAGCTTGTCGTACAACATCAACAACAGTATCAATATCAACACCATCACCATCACCAACACCAACACCAACACCAACACCAACATCAACATCACCATCAACACCATCAACAACACCAGCCGTTATGATGGCTGTGGCTTCAGCCAATTCTTCTTTTATCTGATCAATCAATTCATCCGACACAGATTCCATAGGCCCTAAACTAACAACACATGGCATGTGCAACTTTCATTTTATCGGGATAAGCCGTGGATGCACATCCTACAACAAACAAACAGATATATTCAAATGGTTGGAAGAATTTACAAGATGTTGTAACAGATTGACAAGTTAACAATTTAACAAATAACTTGATTTGTTGCAGCAGGTGTGTCACGACCCAAACTGATGGGCCGCAACAAGTGCCTGACCATTGCTGGTCAAACACTCCTATGTCTGCATTTACCTCTCACTGACTATCCTGGGCCCATACACAATCTGTAACTGAGTTGGACTGTCTCCCGAACAATCAACATAAGAAACACCGTACCGGGAACTCTCAGCCAATGCATACATATGAACATAAACACTGCGAATAACAGCGCGGGCCGATTTGGCCACCACACATATATAATGTACAACAAAATGAGTGTTGACGGGGCTGCTTAACAACACGACTACATATCACTGTCTACAGACCCTATGGAGTACAAACAGTAGAAAGGACAGGACAAGGCCCTGCCGTACCCAAATATGTACGTAGCCGAATAGCATACCAAAAGGGCTGTAGCTCCGGATCAATGGAGCATACTGACTGCTTCTGAGGGGAGGTCCTACTGCTGTGGATCGTCCGTTTGGCTACCTGATCCTATATGCATGAACGCAGCGTCCACAATAATGGACGTAAGTACGAGTAATGTACTGAGTATGTAAGGCATGAATGATAACATGATAATATGTACAGAACATGAACAACAACATAATAAGGAAATATGGAAAATATAAGAAAAAGGTATGACTGTCACTGCTTGCCTCTTAAGGCGGACTCACGCATGCTTACTTTTACCTTCAAAACATATCACCCATACATACATAAACTGTCTGAATCAAATAACATCATTAGCCCGCGTCCGGGCCTCCCGCGTTCGGGGTAATCATCTCACGCTGCCCACTAGTGGTGCTGCCCGTGCCATATAGACACGGTGTTATTATCATCATCTATAAGCCGCCCACTACGCCCAGCATAGTGGTGCTGCCCGGCCATATAGGCACAGTGTAATCATCCATAAGCCGCCCACTACGCCTAGCGTAGTGGTGCTGCCTGGCCGTATAGGCGCGGCGTAATCATCACAACATAAGCATGCATAAGAGCCCAATCAAAATTTATAACTCCATCGGAGTGACGTAAGGTCGGTAACATCCGATTGTATTATGGAATAATCATGATCGGCGTGTGTCACCTTGAAAGGACGAGCATTATAAGGTGTGACTATCAATGAAAAATAACATCAAGGGAAAACATAGAGTGAGATCATAAATACCATAAAGCGTCAATTCATATACTTTGAAGTCTTTGGAAAATAGTGTCATTATCAAGGAATAAAATTAAGGATCAAGAAATAACTCAATATTCTCATATTCATATTAAATCCACAACTTGAGACTTTCAAACATGAAACCATTCTCATCATAATCATCATAGACATATTTTCATCTTTGACATCATCGTTGTTATTACAAAAACATGTCCGTTGTTGTAGTCATAAAAGCTTACAAAATCATAAACCTTTGTTTTGAAAAAATACGGACATTTTGGAAAACATTTACGGGTTATCAGGAAGAAAATCATGCTTTGGAGTCATAAACATCTAACTTTTGGAAACAAAGAAGTTATGAAAACATTTATGAAATCGTACCATAGGAATCATGCCTTTGAAAGAAAAGGACAAGCCTTAATATACCTGTTCAACCTCCTAGTAGGTACGCTTATGTGTCCGAGCTCGCAAGTCTACATTTAAGAGGATTTATACTAACGTTAGCCTCTTCATCGCACACTTGTACCAAGTTTCAAATTATACTATTCTATATTCTGCCGAAAATCGGGCAGCACCTCCCCTGTTTATATGCCTAGCCCGAATTCTCAATTCAACAACCAACAACAACAATAACAATACCAACATCCATAACATCATTTCCAACACCAAAGTATTCCATAGAACAACCCACACGCTGTTTTCCAACTTCCATAACTAACCGACTTACTACATAATTATTTAACGACTTTATCTCTGTAAATAAGCCTAAAATAATACCAAAAGAGAAAGATTCATACCGTTTTTCTTGTTAGGACAGCAATATCCTCAATATCCACGCTAAAATTCACCGCAAAACAATACTAGAATCGCAACCATGCTTTACCCGGACCTAAACCACTACTCCGATACTTGAAAATTGCTCACTTTTGTTTTCCTCTCTCTCTCTCTTCAATTTTCTGGAAATTTCTGGGCTAAATCTGGTGAAAAAAGGGGGTTCTTACCCTTTTTATAAGGGTCAAATTCGGGGGGTCACTGTAGCATTTCTGCTCTGTCAGCCGAAATTGTAACGTCCATAATTCTCTACTCCGATGTCCTATCGACGAGCAGTTTTTGCGTTGGAAACTAGACTCGACGAACTTCATTTTAGGATTTTGTTTCACCTTAAAACACTTCATATGCTCAGAGATATTCATCCCCCAAGTTGGACCAAAATTTTCACACAAAACAATTACGCATCCTTTCTCCAAAGTCGTACCACTCCATTTCTTCCACTCATTTCCTTATAAAACCTTCCAGTATACCTTATATACATCATTCACTTATTAAATATACTAAATAATGCTTGCTCCTTATATTCCAAAGTGGTTTTACTTAACCCTAACTCAACATACTTATGTTTCAAATTTGATAAGTGTTCTTCGAAGATATGGGGTGCAACAAGGTGTCAAACTTGTTTAATATTTTTCAACAAGTGTGTAATCTGTTGCAACAACCCCCACACATGTTCCAACAACCTCCTCAGTTGTTGCAGCATATTCTTCAGCTGTTGGAAAAACCAAAACAGTTGCTGCACGCCACGACCCAAGTTACCGATCGTGCGGGCACCTACCTTATTATCACTAGTAGGCGAACCCTTACCCATTAAACAATTAATCATTAGCCAATTTCAACTTCTTTAATCATTTATTAACAGTCAATAGATAAGTCAATGAATTAATAAATAAAACAAGTCATAATTAATAGATAATATAAATGCGGAAGTCTTAACTATTACACCCCCAGAATCTGAAAGTCATTGTACAAGGACTCTAACCAACAATGTCTAAAGAATGAAGTATATCTCAAATATATTAACAAATAATATCTAGAATGAAATTAGACATCTAGAAAGAGAGATCTTCAAGTGGTATGGCATGGGTAGAAGCTCACCCTCGGATCTGATTGAGCAAACTAGCTTCAAGCTAGAGATGTAGCCGGGATGAAATCTCTGGAACACAATCTGCACTCAAGAAGGTTGCAGCAAGGTAGTATCAGTACAAACACTATGTACCGGTAAGCATCATAGGTTGACTAAGATTAGTTCACGCATATAAATATAAAATCAACAAGATAAACTGATAGGCACTCAATACTCTAATTCAAGTCACAGAACCTCTCATAACAGAATCACAGCCTAAGATGAAGCCTCAAAACCACTAGTCTGTTAAGTTTCAATAATCTCTCCTAATAATCATAAGTCCAAGTTTCGTCCCGAGGTAGAGTCAGTAATCCACAATTAAACTCAGTTAATGGTCATATTGATATCACAATAGGCAATCAACATCCATATAAAAATCAGAACCAAGTGAGCATATAAAATTGTAGACTAAAATTTAATGATGTGCAATGCAAAATATGATAATGTGCAATGCACTGGCCAATCACTCGAACTGTACACACATGCTAACTGATGTCATTGCTCAGTAGTCATGACCTGTAGGGGAGGTGTCCATGTACCACACATTCCGGATTCACTCCTCGGACCCGAGCATAAACTTCCGCTCTGGAAAGAACCTCGTACTCAGGCCATATCAATATATCCCTCATTTTCAGAACAAACCTCGGACCACGAGCCATAATCTAAGTCACATATGTGCCTTTCCATATATCTGTATGTAACGGTATTACCTGCCCTGTTAATATCCATGCTCAAATCATCAAGTATCACGTATCAAATAGTATCACAAGTTCAACAAGAATATTATATTAACTTCTTCACTAATTTCACATCACAATGTATGTCTCAACGTATTTCAGTTCATTAGTATGTATGGACTATGAACAATTAGCAATATCAATGTCAAATACAAGGCGTCATGCCACAAGTCTTCCAAACCATTTCCATCATCCATGAGTGTATGAATGCATGAATGAGTGTAAACATAGTAAATCAATGCAAACCCGTAAAGTAACAGTGAAGGTACAAGTCACAAGCCACAAGTCATATCAAGACTTGGATCAACTCAACTATGAAATGAATTATACAAACGGTTTCAACCAACATAAGAGTCTATGCCTCTCTTTACTTCCTCATATAGCAAGTACGCCTCGTAACTAAGTCTTGTATCACCAAGAAACTGCACTCTTCTATATATTATCATCAACAGAATATCATACATCAAGTGTTCATCTACGTACTATCATAAATATATAAACCACAATTCAGGTCTAAACTTAGTATCCTTCTTTTATCCGATAATATATGTCACAATAAGATAGAACTGAGTGTAACACGACAATTTAGGCAATAAGTCTAATCACAATAATAGGGCAACAAGCCACCGTCAACAATAATCAACCTAGTAGAAATCCATCCCGAATCACCACAGTATGAATACAGCTACACCTCATATTTCAATACATAACGTAATGGCGACGAGCCTACAAAATTAGAAGTCATACCAACCTAGCTAATATCCAACCAAAACACCATGTCCGAAGACCTAATCATGCTTTCTCCTGTCAATTCTACACAATGTGTATGTTTCGCTAATCAAAGTCTAACTAAAGTAAGCCATAACATACCTGGAATGCAGAACAGGGGCCATGAACTACTCCACACGAGTCTTCTATTTCCGAAGTGCCTCATAACGGTCAAAGTCTAACAATATGATGCTAAGTAAGTAACAAACCATTAATTTAAACAAGAACAACAATTTGGGGAAGAAGACCCAGTAACTTCTACCATCTTCAATGGATGAAACCATCCTTTAATGGTGAACTTATCACAACTTCTATATCTACAATCATTAACCTTCATTCCATGAGTTTCTAATCAATTTACCCTTCCAAACAGATTTTAGGACAAAATTTCTATTTTTATTTGAACCATAAGTCTCAACATGCAATTTCAACCATAAGAAATCAAATTCACTTCTTAGAAGGTGATAATCTATACTCCTAGATGATTAATCAACAACCCACCAATTATTTAAGGGTTTACTAATTCTAGGGTTCTAGGATTTCACCCACCATTGATGGACATCAAAAAAATATGGAACTTGAAGAAGAAAGGAAAAGGAACAAATAGAGATGGGGACTTACCCTCCAAGACGCTTTCACCAATGAATGAAGTGAATTTTGCCTCTTTCTCTCTTGAAAACTAACTTTGGGGTCTTGGGAATAATGGTTAGGAGTTGGAGTATTAAAAAAGAGTATTCTGCCCCCGTCGGTCGCAGGTAGCGGTCTAGACCACTGCAGCAGCCTTTTGGTCGCTGCCAGTGGCCAGCTGGAACAGTCCGTACTAAAATGGTCATATCTCCCTCATACGGAGGCGAAACACGACAATTCTTTTTCCTATAACTTCATAATTTCGATACGGATCTAATGGTTTGAAAATCACCCAAAACAAATGTAACAACCTATTTTGTCATTATAGTCCTTTTGGCACTTTCATCACTTCTGAGCGTTTATTGACTCATTTTAACCCGAGATTGACTTTTGGGCAAACGAACCTTTTTTGGAGTTTTGTCAACTCTAAGAGGTTCAAATGGTTGTTTAGAACTTTTATGTATGATTGGTTCGGTTCCAAATGCATTTTAGCGCATCTCGGGACTTTGGATGGGAAATGGGAAGTAAGCACCGATGGTTGACTCTGTCAACGAGACCTCCGTTGGAAATTACGAGACCACAAATGCGTTTGTAGAGTATTTTTGTATGAGTTTAAGTGGTCGGGCTATGAGCAGATGGCCTTGAGAATAACCTGGAAATTCGATGGAAGACTTAGAAAACATGGGCAATTCTGGTGTCTAGTCCCCGCAACGGCGGCACCAGAGCTGCCCCAGCGATACCGGTATGGTGGTGTAGTAGCTGATGGGGTAGTCATGAGTAGATTGGCCTTCACGACTGCAGCGGTGTCCCCGACGCTGCAGCGGCGGCGCTGTAGCAGCAACACCCTCACCGTGGCGGTCACGGGCAGTGTTACTTCATTTAATGTGTCTTAAATAAGACTTAGACCCTCATTCTTTCATAACTTGGTATTGGAGCCTAGAGAAACTAGTCTTGGAGATAATTTGGAGGTAAACTTTGCCCAATCCTTTACTCTTCTCTTTTATCATCGTCATTTTAGAATCATCCCTTCCTTTTTTCAATCCCTTAAAAGTAAAATTTGAAGAAGGGATTTGGGAGACTTCTCCCTTGGGTTATAATTGATAAAATTGATGATGTCAATACTAAAATATGATGAATCTAAGCTTAGTGATCATATATCTTCCACTTTTAATGTCGAATTTCAGATTTGGGGAATTAGGGTTCATACTGAATTTGGGGGTTTTGCTAGAAATCAGATTGGGGAATAGTTCTTGAGCTAAATCAACAATAAATGATTGGGTTATGATTACTTCAGATTCAATTTGGTATTTTACATGTGAACTTCCCGTTTCGCCCTTGTGGGCCCGTTTTCCCAATTTTTAGGGTTAAATTGGACCTAATGGATATCATAGAAATATTAGTATCGATATTCATGATTTCTAATTTAGAATTCTGTTATTATTAGACTAATTTGGTTCTGAGCTTCAGAGGAAGGGCAAGGCAATAGAGTGACTTGTTGGTGTTACAGTTCGGCAGCTCAGGTAGTTTATGGTTTACCTTTGGTGAGACTTAGTACAGTAAATCACATATTTAGATTATGATGTGGGAGACATCATGTGAACCTTCGGGTGTGAAGTTGGGATGGATATTTCCTGAGGTTGGGCCCTGATGTGTGCTGGGACTAGCCATCCCATTATATGTGTTGATTGTTTAATGGTGTTGGCTGGATGCCAAGTGTTGTTGGTACATAGCGAATGTCTCTTGTTGTCCTTATTGGGGACAGGATTGGCATACCCTTGTTGGTATTTGTATTATTGATATATTATTGGCGTATCCGCTTTTGGTATTTGATTATATATATGTTGGCATACCCATTGTTGGTATTGTGATGTGATATATTTGTTGGTTACCCCGTTGAGGTACTTGTGATATTGAGCTTACTTGTTGATGATTTATATATGTAGTGCACGCATATTCTCATATTATCATGCATGGCCAATATCCGGTGATGATCCGGTATCGTGAAACTGATATTTGATAAACTCTTTTACTTGAGTGACTTGGAAAAAGGCTAATGTCCGAAAATGTTTATATGAAACTGATACTTGATAAACTCTTTTACTTGAGTGATTGTAAGGAGGCTGATGTCCAAGGTTCAATTCCGGAATCGCAGATTTATGAAACTCATATGTGATAACTCTTTTTAGTGATTGTGAGGAGGCCGATGTCCGATGGTATATTCGGGCATCGTTGTTGCATGGCCGTTTCCGATGTTATCCCGGATTCGATTGTAGTACATGGGCTCCGCGGCTCCCCCAGAGTGGTGCCAGTGAGATTTCCCTCTTGAGCAATTAGCCAGGGTCCCGTTTGTCTATTTGGCAAAGATCCAGGACGGGTGACACTCAGACTTCGCGAGTCACTCTGGGTTGTTCTGCCAAGACATCAATATTTCCGTCTGGAGTACATGTGTACATCTTATTTGCATAGCATGGCATGACATCACATTCATACCATTATTGCATTGCATTGCATTATGACTTCACTGAGATGTCGTGATGACTGTATTGTGGTGGATTGTGTTGTTGATTCTATAGTGTTGATTGTTCCAGGAATTGATATGCTCAGACTTATTATATTGGGGTTAGATACTTGTATAGGTGTTTATGGATACTCGATTACGATTATATTGTGTCATGCTTGATTGTTCTACTTGTTTATCTGCGTTATTCTCTGAATTATGTTAACTATGCTTAGTCGGCCTATGATGCCTACCGGTACTATGGTTTGTACTGACCTACACTTGTTGTATTCTTTTATGAATGCAGAATATTAGGCTGGATCTAATTCTCTGACTCGTGGCTGATCGACTCCTTAGCTTCTACTTGAGTTTTCCAGGGTGAGCATAGCGTCCGCTGACCTCAAAGACTATTCTATTGTTATGTCTTACAGGACAAGATAAGATTTGAGACACTTTATGTATTATTATTCAGACCAGAGTTATTCGAATTTAGATGCTCTTGTATGACTAGACCAGATACTGGGGTGGTTTCATTTACTTCCGCACTTTTCTATATTATACATATTGTGAGACTTACGTCATTTACTTCTTCCGCTTTTTATTATATTTATTGATTGTGAACGTTGAGTTAAGGGTTCGCCTACCGATGGGGGAATGGTAGGTGCCCGCATGACCCAGGTTAAAATGGGTCGTGACAAGTTGGTATCAGAGCCCTAGGTTACCCAATCTTTAATACAAGAGCGTGTCTAGTAGAGTCGTGGATCAGTACGATGAGCTCCCTACTTATCTGCGGGAGGCTATGGGACATTTAGGAAATCTCATCCTCTTTCTTTCCATCGTGCTACTTTATTCAAATTTGTATATAGAAAGACCAAATTGGTATCTGACTCTTATCTCTTCTTTCACAGATGATGAGGACTCGAGCTATTACGGCCCGAGGTCAGATGCCGGAGCCTGCAGCTATGGATGGCACACGAGGGCGCACTAAGGTTAGAGGACGCAGCAGAATGAGAGATCGCGGGGCTGCCCCAGCCAGGGGTAGAGCTCCGACGGTGGGCCAGCGAAGAGAGGTCTCCATCTCCCAAGCCTGAGTATCAGCCGGGTAGAGACTAGACCACAGACGATGGTGTGGCCCCAGCACGAACACAGCCTGAGGTTACTTCTAACCAGGTCATGCATGACACTATGGCAAGAGTCTTACTTCATCCTGATGCCCACTAAGCGGCCGCCGGTGTTACTACTCCCGGCAGGGGTTCACAAACTAGGGTTGGGGCACAGACCCCTGAGAAGGGACCCATGGGGGTAGCACATCCTATCGTAGCTATGGCTCCCCGCATTGATGCTATACCCGCCCCTGGAGAGGATATTAGGCCCATGGATAGTGCCGTTATGACTGCTGCTGATCATGATCTGGTTGGGAGGTTCAGGAAGTTAGAGTCGCCGAGGTTCTCTGGTACTTCGTCTGAGGATGCTTAAGAGTTTATTCTTGATATGCATGAGCTGCTGCACCGTATAGGTATAGTGGAGACCCACGATGTTAATTATGTGTCCTACCAGTTTCGCTGCGACACGAAGACGTGGTGGAGGTATTTCATGGCGTGCAAACCTGAGGGTTCTCCTCCGTTGACTTGGACTCAGTTCTACCGGGCCTTCCTTGAGAAGTATGTGCCCCGATCTTTGAGAGAGGATCGTAGGGAGCAGTTTCTACTCCTTGAGTAGAGGGGCATGTCCATGGAGTCTTATGTGACCCGCTTCCTTTATTTGGCCCGATACTCTACTCCGCTGATTCCTACCGAGGCTGATAGGATCAAACGCTTTGTTGGAGGACTAGTGGGCTCTCTACAGATTCCTTGCCTTCAGGTGGAGTCTATGGGGCCTTCCTTCCAGTCCATTATTGAGCTTGCTTTGATGGTTGAGGGCTCAAAGGCTCGTGCTTTTAGTGGTGTTGACAAGAGGCCATGTCAGACTGGCAGTTTTGGGGGTTTTGGTACGAGAGGTGCTAATCAGTTTTCGAGGCCACCTCAGCCCTATTTCGGTCGTCCCATACCTTCAGCATTACCGACTTTCTCTAGTGGGCCACCTAGATAGAGAGCTCTTGAGAGCTCATTCTCTCGACCAGTGGATAAGACTACTTCATTCGGGTCTTCAGTTTTCGTGTTTCAGCATTCGACTCCTCTTACCTGTTTGTGTTATGGGGAGGTTGGGCATATTTCCAAGAGATATCCCCGACCTAGGCGATATTATCAGCCACCGAGGACATCTATATCATCTGGTAGTCGAGGAGGGACTTCTCAGAGAGGCGCTACTCAGTCAGGCCGCGGTATTTCCCATGGTTCTAGAGGTGGGTCCTCGCCAGCTAGAGGTGGTACTCAGTGTTTGAGAGAGGGATCCCAGGCTGGGCGTGGTGGAGCCCATTGTTACTCATTCCCTAGTAGGCCCGAGGCAGAGGCCTCAGATGCTGTGATCTCAGGTACCATTTCTGTCCTTCATAGAGCAGCATCTGTGTTATTTGATCCTGGATCAACTTATTCGTATGCATCTGTATTTTATGCTGTTGGTTGGGATTTACCCTGCGATAGCATAGATATACCGGTTTATGTGTCTACTCCAATCAGAGATTCTGTGGTTGTTGATCGAGTCTACAGGTCTTGTTTAGTTACTTTTATAGGGTATGATACCTGGGTAGATTTGATGATTCTGGATATGGTGGACTTTGATATTATATTGGGTATGTCCTTACTTTTTCCTTGTCATGCGATCTTGGACTGTCAAGCCAAGACAGTCACTTTAGCCATGCCTGGCATCCCTAGGCTTGAGTGGAGAGGTACTCCTAGTCCCACTCCGAACAAGATTATTTCCTTCCTTCAGGAGAAGAAATTAGTAAGTAAGGGATGTTTACCGTATTTAGCGCATGTTCGTGATACGGCTGTTGTATCTCTACCCCTTGAGTCTATTCCTATTGTGAGCGAGTTCGCGGAGGTGTTTCTGTCAGATTTACCGGGTATGCCACCCGGTCGTGAAATTGATTTCTGTATCGACGTAGACCCGGGTACTCATCCTATTTTCATCCCACCATATCGGATGGCACCTGCCGAGTTGAGAGAACTTGAGGAACAATTGTAGGATTTATTGAGCAAGGGGTTCATTAGACCGAACGTCTCCCCTTGGGGTGCTTCTGTGTTATTTGTGAACAAGAAAGATAGGACCATGAGGATGTGCATTGATTACCGCCAGTTGAACAAGGTCATTATTCGGAACAATTGCCCTATGCCTCGTATTGATGATCTATTTGAACAGCTTCAGGGTGTTTCAGTGTTTTCTAAGATTGATTTGCATTCCGGCTATCACCAGTTAAAGATCAGGGCAGAGGATACTCCGAAGACAACATTTTGGACGAGATATGGCCACTATGAGTTTCTAGTGATGTCTTTTGGGCTTACTAATGCCCCAGCTCCATTTATGACCTTGCTGAATGACATCTTTAGGCCGTTCGTTGATTCTTTTGTAATTGTATTTATTGATGACATCTTGGTGTATTCCAAGAGTAGAGTGGAGCATGAGAACCATCTTCGTACCATCCTTGGTTTGTTGAAGAAATATAGTTTGTTTGCAAAATTTTCTAAGTGTGAGTTCTGGTTAGTGTCTGTAGCATTCTTGGGCCATATGGTGTCCAAAGAGGGGATTATAGTTGATCCACAGAAGATTGAGGCTGTGAGGGGTTGGGCGAGGCTCGCTACTATTACCGTGATTCATAGTTTTGTGGGTTTGGCCAGTTATTATCGCCGTTTTGTGAAGGGTTTTGCTGCCATTGCTTCGTCCTTGACCAAATAGACTCAAATAGATGTTCCCTTTCAGTGGACGGATGATTGTGAGGAGAGCTTTCAAAAGCTCAAGCTTTTTTTTACCACAGCCCCGGTCCTAGCCTTACCTGTGGAGGGCAAGGACTTCGCGGTCTATTGTGATACTTCCCGTATAGGTTTGGGTGCGGTGTTGATGCAGGAGGGTAGAGTGATAGCTTATGCTTCTCGTCAGTTTAAATTTCACGAGAAGAATTACCCTACCCATGATTTATAGTTGTTGGCCGTAGTCTTCGCTTTGAAGCTTTAGAGGCATTACTTATAAGGTGTCCATTGTGAGGTTTTTACCGATCACCGTAGCCTTCAGCATGTGTTTACCAGAGAGATCTCAATTCTAGCCAGCACCAATGGATGGAGCTCCTGAAGGATTATGACATCTCCATTCTGTATCACCCTGGTAAAGTTAATGTGGTAGCTGATGCCTTGAGTCGCAAGGCGGTGAGTATGGGGAGTTTAGCTCGATTGGTTGTTTCCGAGCATCCGTTAGCCATGGAGGTTCAGACTCTGGCCAACAGTTTTGTCCGTCTTGACATCTCGACCCCGGGCAAGATTTTGGCTTGTATAGAGGCGAGATCATCGTTATTGGATCGGATCAAGGCTCATCAGTTTAAGGATTCTCAGTTGAGCAAGATTCGAGATAGGGTGTCAAGAGGTGAGGCCAAGGAGGTCGTTATTGATTCTGAGGGCATTCTGAGGATTAGAGGACATGTATCCGTTCCTCGTGTTGGTGACTTGTTTCAGTTGATCCTATTTAAGGCCCACAGCTCTCGCTATTCCATCCATCCAGGAGTGACTAAGATGTACCATGACTTGAGACAGCATTAATGGATTTTGTCACGGGTCTTCCTGTTACACCTCGAAAACGTTCCCGTACATTTACAATGAATAGACCAACGAAGGGCATGAGTGTGCGACGTTTTACTAAGTAGGGAATGGCGATTCATGAAGTTTTTTTGAAATAAGAAAGTTGTAGAATTTCAATTCAGCCAGTGGTCGTAAAACAGAATACGGCCCGTAAAGTGATTTACGGACCGTATACTACCATCGTCCTCTAACGTTCCAAAAATTTCAACTTCTTGTCCAAAGCTTAAATGTAAAATACGACCCAATTTACGGACCGTAAATTTAAATACGGCCCGTAAACTGTGGCCGTAAACCATCATGACCTTCAGAAAACCTTTCTGTTTTTGATATGCTTAAATACGACCACGTTATACGGCCCGTAAACTAGTATACGGTCCGTAAACTGTGGTTTACGACCACTGTACACCCCGACTGCTGTTCATTAAAAATCAGATTTTGAGTTATTAAAAAGGGACCCTAAGCTCATTTTATTTCATTTCTCATCTCCACAATTCAAGAACACTCTAGAATATTCTCCAAACACTTCATCCAAGAGAATCAAAGGAACATCAAGATCAACAACATTAAATCCATGAAGCCAAGTGTATGAATCTCAAGTGAAGTTCATCCAAACCAAGAAATCTCAAAGGAGGTGAAGTAGGGTTTGGTGAAAAAGGACGGAATTCCACTCTAGACTTATTCCACCATCATCTAAGGTAAGTTTCATGACTTTATCATGTTTTTTAAAGTATTGGAAAGTTAAGACACTTGAATTGTAGCAAGATATAGAAAATGGACCATTACTGAGTGAATAGTGTCATAATTGGGTAATAGCTAGGCTGGATCATGAATGTTGGTGTGCTATGATTATGAATACGTCATAAATGACGTATAGACCATGGAGTAGGTGTGAAGTATTCAAAATTACGATGATGAGCTAAAACCACAAAAGGTGGAGAAATTAGAGAAAATGGTGGATTTTACTTAAGGTATATATATGACGATTGTTGATACGATATTGTAAGTGCTGTTGTAAGTGTTTGGGAGTTGAAACGAGACATGAGAAAAGTAGTAGAAACAAAGGAAACACTGCCCAATTGTCCTTAGAAATAACGACACGTTTTTATAGTCGATTAACTAATACTAAACGAATTCTCTCGTGAAGGTAGCGACGTGATATCGAAGGAGATCAAGTGGATGATAGCCTAGCTAAACGACAAAGGTATGTGATGCTAGTCCTTTCCTTCTAATGGCATGAATCCTATAGCATAAATTCCTTTCCTCTTGATGAGTTCATGTATTCCGAAGAAAGCTAAAAAGCCTATATCTATAAATGTCTATATAAGATAAGAGATATAATACTAAGATGCCATAATGATGAAGATGCTATTGATTACTCACACTCACCTTATGTGCTAATTCCTTCAAGGTGAGGCAGAATGTCAATAATTGTTCCATAATGAAATCGGGGGATCACGACCTTACGTCACCCCTATAAAGTATAGTTGATCTTGAGCTTTACGCATGTACTATAATAATATGAGCATGTCATGATAATATGACACCGCGCCTAGTTGGACGGGCAGTCACCGCTAAGGCTGGCAGCTATACGGATACACCATGACCATTTGGCATGGGCAGACACCACTAGTTGGCGGCATGAGATGGTACCCCAGACGCGGGAGGCCTGGACGCGGGCTATTGTTATTGATTATCACACCGTTCCATTATGGACGGGCAGCTTACATATTATGCATATATGATATGATGATGAGTATGAGTAAGAAAGCATGCATTACTTCTCTTATGATTGTCATTCAGATCCAGATGTTTCATATTGATGTTCTCATTATATTATTGTTGTCTTCCTTCATTGTTTATGCCTCTCATACTTAGTACAATATTCGTACTGACATCTGTTTTCTTTGGACGCTGTGTTCATGCCCACAGGTAGACAGGGAGGTGAGCTTGATCCAGATCCATAGTAGCTGTCAGTTGATTGAGAGCACTCCATTGTTCGGAGGTGCTTGTGATTCTCCTTTTGGTATATATGCATATTTTGGGCACGACGAAGTCTTGTTGCGTCTATATATATACAGTCTGTAAGTAGAGGCTCATAGATACGCAGAGTGGGTTAGATGGTCTCACAAGATATTATTATATGTATATATTATTTTGATGGCCGAGAGGAAAATGTACATAAAATTATACTTCTACCTAAATTATGTTTTTCCTATAATTCGTGTATGAAGTTGATAAAAGGGCCTTAAGTGAGTAAGATGAGTGGTAGAGTGAGTGGTGCTCGGTGCCTAGCCCCGGGTACCCGTCGCGGCCCTTAGCTGGGTCGTGACACTTCTGAAGACCCTTGGCAAGTTTGATTCCATTTGGGTGATAGTGGATCGATTAACTAAATCTGCTCACTTTGTTCCGGTTCAGGTTTCTTATACTGCGGAGAAATTGGCCAAGATGTATATTCAGGATATTGTGAGATTACATGGGATCCCTATTTCTATTGTATCTGATAAGGGGTACTATCTTCACCTCCCGATTATGGAGAGCATTTCATGATGAGTTGGGTACCCAATTGGACTTTAGTATAGCTTTCCGTCCCCAGACCGATGGCCAGTTCGAGCGAACCATTCAGGTGCTCGAGGACATGTTGAGAGCGTGTGTTATTGACTTTGGTTGTCATTGGGATCAGCACTTACCCTTGGTAGAGTTCGCGTACAACAATAGTTATCAATCAAGTATTGGTATGACGCCTTTTGAGGCCTTATATGGTAGGAGGTGTAGGTCTCCGATTGGTTGGTTCGATGGGTTCGAGGCTCGACGAGCACAGATCTATTGAGAGAGTCCCTTGATAGAGTGAGCGTTATTCAGCCCAGAGTCGTGGCGGCTCAGATTCGGCAAAAGATGTATGCGGACCGAAAGGTTCGGGATTTTAAGTTTGCTATTGGTGATCAAGTTCTGTTGAAGGTTTCACCCATGAAGGGTGTTAAGAGGTTTGGTAAGAAGGGCAAGTTGAGTCCTAGATACATTGGCCCATTTAAGATCGTGGATTATATAGGCGATGTAGCTTACGAGTTAGCATTGCCGCCAGGTTTGGCGGGAGTTCACCCCGGTTTTCCATGTTTCAATACTGAAGAGATACCATGCCGATGGTACTTACATTGTCCGTTGGGACTCTATATTGCATGATGGAAATTTGACTTATGAGGAGGAGCCTATTGCGATCCTAGATAGGTAGGTTCGAAAATTGAGGCCCAAGGAGATTTGTTCGAGGAAGGTGCAATGAAAGCACCGCCCTGTGGATGAGGCTACTTGGGAGACTGAGTCCGATATGCATAGCCGATATCCCCAGTTGTACACTGATTCAAGTATTTCCCTGCCTTCTTTCTTTTCTTTGCTCGAGGACGAGCAACGGTTCAATCGGTATCTGATGTAACAACCCGTTTGGTCGTTATAGTCCTTTTGGCACTTTCGCCACTTCCGAGCGTTTATTGACTCATTTTGACCCGAGGTTGACTTTTGAGCAAATGGACCTTTTCCGGAGTTTCATCAACTCTGTGAGGTCCGGATGATTGTTTAGAACTTGTATGTATGATTGGTTCAGTTCCCAATGCATTTTGGTGCATCTCAGGACTTTGGATGGGAAATGGGATATAAGCACCGGTGGTTGACTCGGTCAATGAGACCTCCGCTGGAAATTTCGAGACCACGAATGCATTCGTAGCGTATTTTTGTATGATTTTATGTGGTCGGGGTATGAGCAGATGGCCTCGAGAATAACCCGAAAATTCGATGGAAGACTTAGAAAACATGGGCAATTCTGGTGTCTGATGCCCGCAACGACGGCACCAGAGCCGCCCCAGCGGTACCGCTATGGCGATGTAGTGTCCGCTGGGGAGGTCATGAGTAGATTGGCCTTCACCGCTACAGTGATGTCCCCGACGCTGCAACAGCGCCGCTGTAGCGGCAACACCCTCACTGTGGCGGTCACTGGTAGTGTTATTTCATTTAATGTATCTTAAATAAGACTTAGACCCTCATTATTTCATAACTCGGTATTGGAGCCTAGAGAAACTGGTCTTGGAGATAATTTGGAGGTAAAATTTGCCCAATCCTTTACTCTTCTCTTTTATCATCATCATCATCTTAGAATCATCTATTCCCTTTTCAATCCCTTAGAAGTAGAATTTGAAGAAGGGTTTTGGGAGACTTGTCCCTAGGGTTATAATTGATAAAATTGATGATGTCAATACTAAAATATGATAAATCTAAGCTTAGTGATCATATATCTTCGACTTTTAATGTTGAATTTCAGATTTGGGGAATTAGGGTTCATACCGAATTGGGGGATTTTGCTAGAAATCAAATTTGGGAATAGTTCTTGAGCTAAATCAACAATAAATGATTGTTTTATGCTTACCTAGGATTCAATTTGGTATTTTACCAGTGAACTTCCCGTTTCGCCCTTGTGGGCCCATTTCCCTAATTTCTAGGGTTTTATTGGACCTAATTGATATCATAGCAATATTAGTATCGTTATTCATGATTTCTAATTTAGAATTCGATTATTCTTAGACTACTTTGGTTTTGAGCATCAGAGGAAGGGCAAGGCGATAGAGTGACTTGTTGGTTTTGCAGTTCGGCAGTCAGGTAGGTTATGGTTTACCGTTGGTGAGACTTAGTATAGTGAATCACATATTTAGATTATGATGTCAGAGATAGCATGTGAACCTTCGGGTGTGAATTTGGGATGGATATTGCCTTAGGTTGGGCCCTAATGTGTGCTGGGACTAGCCACCCCGTTATATGTGTTGATTGTTTAATGATGTTGGCTTGATGCCAAGTGTAGTTGGTAGATAGCGAATGTCGCTTGTTGTCCTGATTGGGGACAGGATTGGTATACCGTTGTTGTTATTTTTATTATTGATATATTATTGGCGTATCCGTTGTTGGTATTTGATTATATATAGTGGCATGACCACTATTGGTATTGTGATGTGATATATTTATTGGTGTACCCCGTTGAGGTACTTGGGATATAGAGCTTACTTGTTGATGATTTACATATGCACTGCACGCATTCTCTCATATGATCATGCATGGCCGATATCCGGTAAGGATCCGGTATAGTTGATTGAGCGAAACTGATATTTGATAAACTGTTTTACTTGAGTGACTGGAAAAAAGGCCGATGTCCGAAGATCTATTTCGGAATCGTTGTTTATATGAAACTGATACTTGATAAACTCTTTTGCTTGAGTGATTGTGAGGAGGCCGATGTCCGAGGTTCAATTCCGGAATCGTTGATTTATGAAACTGATATTTGATAACACTTTTGAGTGATTGTGAGAAGGCCGATGTCCGATGGTATATTCGGGCATCGTTGTTACATGGTCGTTTCCAATGTTATCCCGAATTCAATTGTAGTACATGGGCTCCGTGGGTCCCCTATAGTGGCGCTGGTCAGACTCCACCCCCTGAGCAATTAGCCAAGGCCCCATCTGTCTGTTTGGCAAAGATCCGGGATGGGTGGCACTCATACTTCGCGAGTCACACTGGGTTGTGCTACCGAGACGTCGATATTTTCGTCCGCAGTACATGTGTACATCTTATTGCATAGCATGGCATGGCATCGCATTGATGCATTGCATTATAACTTGAGTGAGATGTCGTGATGACTCTATTGTGGTGGATTGTGTTGTTGATTCTATAGTGTTGATTGTTCCAGGAATTGATATACAAAGACTTATTATATTAGGGTTAGATACTTACATAGGTGTTGATGGATACTTGGTTACGATTATATTGTTTCATGCTTGATTATTCTACTTGTTTAGCTGCGTTATTCTCTGAATTGTGTTAACTATGCTTAGTCGGCCTATGATGCCTATCAATACTGTGGTTTGTACTGACCTGCACTTGCTACATTCTTTTATGAATGCAGAGTATCAGGCCGGATCTACTTCTCGGACTCGTGGCTGATCGACTCCTCGGCTTCTACTTGAGTTTTCCAAGGTGAGCATAGCGTCCGCTGACTTCTAAGACTCTTCTATTGTTATGTCTTACTTTCTTTTTAAGACATGATCTGAGACACTTGATTCATTATTATTCAGACCAGAGTTATTCGGATTTAGATGCTCTTGTATGACCAGACCAGATATTGGGGTGGTTTCATTTACTTCCACACTTTTCTATATTATACTATATTGTGAGACTTACGTCATTTACTTCTTCTGTTTTTTATTATATTTATTGATTGTGAACGTTGAGTTAAGGGTTCGCCTACCGTGGAGGGAATGGTAGGTACCCGCATGACCCAGGCTAAAATGGGTCGTGACAACAAAGGTCGGATGATTAATCTAGAGTCGTTTCTATCCACAGACCTCCGGCGAAAACAACAAATACGAGCGCGACAAAACCCAAACCCATCTGAAACTCTTTGGAACCTCACCGAAACTTGTGGACAAGTTCAAAATCCTCATAATAACCTGTTGTAACTTCCAAACTATTGACACGGGGTCATCCTAACCCGACATTGACCGTGGTCAACCCTAACTCACTAACTTAACTAGTTTTTCCCTCTATAACTCAATTTACACTCAAACCTTGCGGAAACCAACCCAATTACTTCATTAAGTCATAGATCATACTAATGGGACTTGGGAAGGGTCAATGGGTCAAAACACTATAATGACCAAATGGGTCGTTACATTAGATATCAATTTACCCATCGTTCATCCTCGAACGAAGAAAGGGAGTACGAAGGTTGACGATAACCCAAGGACATTCATCATAACCCCACAAAAGCCTCCATGGCACTAAGTGCGCCCTAACTACTATCTGTTCATCTTATCAGACAAAGCTTTTTATAGCTTAGCTAAAAGACCCAGTTTCTATATTTCTGTACTCGAACCTACCACAGGAATTGCTACAACACGTATGTGTCATTTAATATATCGAAGTTTGATCATACTAGTCCCAATTTATACCTCTAATGATTATAACTTCTCTAGACCCTTATGATCACCAATGCAAACAACTACTCTTTCTTAGGTCAGTAAACTAAGATTTCATATCTCGACATGCTTTGTTTAATACTACTATGTCAACCTTTTACCTATCAACCATTTAAGCCAAGTAACGGTTTATCACGGACTTACCCGAACCTCTCTGTTTCTATCACTTAATACTACAAAAGGACCACGTGAAACCCAACGACCTTATCTATTCCACCAACTCATTTACCCTTTTTCCTCGAGACTAATTCAGTAGGACACTCTTTGATGTGGCGTGATTTTACGCCACAAATCGATGCTCTGCTATAAGTTTTACTTGTTTTTAAGCAAGTCCATGTGATTTTACGTGGTTTTTAGTGTTTTTCAGGAGAAGGAACAAATTTGGCATGACAGCAGTTGAAGATGGAAAACCAGGTCGTAAACTCACTTTACGTTCCGTAAAGTACAATACGGGCCGTATTCCATGGTCGTATTAAAGGATCTCAGAAACAGAAAGTCAAGCTGAGAAGACGGTGATTTACGAGCTGAGTTTACGGACCGTATTTCAGTTTACGGTCCGTATTCCATCACGTATTTAGTCATTCAAGCATTTGGCAGAAAGTCTGAGTTTGGCAAAGTGTAAGACGATCATGCAGTTTACGGACCGTAAACCACTTTACGGTCCGTATTTCAGAAGAGTGAAGTGCACACAACTGAGAAGCTGACTTGGGCGTAAACCATTTTTACGGTCCGTAAAGTGATTTACGGACCGTATTTCATCATGACGGGACCAAAGTGCAAATCTAAAACTTTTGTATTTCCAAAACCTATAAATAGTCATTGTAGGGTTTTTAATAGACATCAGTTATTATATTTTTGTCTCTTGACTTAGAACATAAAATTCTCTCTAGTTTTTGAAGATTCAAACATCAATTCAAGTATTACCAATTTCTCTTTCATTCCAAAGTAAGCAATTATGAATTCTTCAATTTCTTATTTCTTGTTCTTTGTCATGAGTAACTAAATTCTCTTACTAGGGTTGTGAACCCAATGATGGGTGTTTTGTGTTTGGGTTTGTGATTGATATACAAATAATGGATTATTAGGTTTTAGTTATTCTTCATTTTTCATTCATAATTAATGGTCGCAAACATTGATTAAAGCCATAAACCCTAATTTATTTAGGAAAATAATTAGGGTTGGTAAGAATAACTAACAAGAACTCAAAGCTTTAAACATTGTTTAATAAATTCACTTACGAATAAGAAGAATTTACTTGGCATGATTAATCGTTCTTCATAGTCACTTTCTTATATTTGGGAAAATCATAGAAAGATATAATCTTTATTTATTGGGAAATAGTAGAGATTCACCTAGAGATTAGGTGCATTCATATAATGATCCATTGCAAGTATATCAAGATCAATACCCATGATAATACACTCTATCTAACGGGGACACAACCTTAGTTTCTTTTACCATAAATTTCCACCAAAGCAATAATTTAGCAATTAGTCATAGAAAAAACCAAATTTTACCTAAATCATCGGATTAAGACATTAGACCTAGAACTTAGCATCTACAACTTTAGTAACCTTTTCACACCATATTCCCTGTGGGATTCGACCCCATCCTTGTTGGGTTACTATATTTGACAACGTCCGCGTTATACCGAAACTATTTAAACTTTCTATATTTCTCACATTATGAAAAATTTACTATTTACCAGGATGTAATAACAGTATATTAACTCTTAGACTAATCTCAACTACCAGGACTCAGACACCTGCTTCACTAAGTTCATACTTAACCCTTTTCTGACTTGGACAACTAATGGCACGACCCATTTCAGCCTATGTCATGCGGGCACCTACCCTTCCCACCTCGGTAGGCGAACCCTTAACTCAACATTCACAGTCAATAAAATAATAGCGGAAGAAGTAAAATGACGTAAGTCTCACAATATGATATAATATAGAGGAGTGCGTAAGTAAATGAATCCACCCCAATATCTGGTCTGGTCATATAAGAGCATCTAAATCCGAGTACTAAGGTCTGAATAATAATACAAAAAAATGTCTCAAATCATGTCTTGAGTGAAAAGTAAGACATAAGAAATAGAAGAGTCTTCGAGGTCAGCGGACACCATGCTCACCATGGAAGACTCAAGTAAAAGTTGAGGAGTCGATCAACCACGAGTCAGAGAAGTAGATCCGGCTTGATACTCTGCATTCATAAAAGAATGCAACAAGTGCAGGTCAGTACAAACAACAGTACTGGTAGGCATCATAGGCCAACTAAGCATAGTTAACACAATTCAGAAAATAACGCAGATAAACAAGTAAACCAATCACACATGAAACAATATAATCGTAACTGAGTATCTGTTCACACCTATGTAAGTATCTAACCCCAATATAATAAGTCTGAGTATATCTAATCCTGAAACAATAACCACAATAGAATCATCACAGTCCAATCATCAACAACACAATCGTCACAATACAGTCATCACGACATCTCACTCAAGTCGTAATGCAACGCAGTGCAATACTGTTATAAATGTGATGCCATGCCATGCTATGCAAATGAGGTGTACACATGCACTCCAGACGGAAATATCGACGTCTCGGTAGCACAACCCAGCGTGACTCGCAAAGTCTAAGCGTCGCCCGTCCCGGATCTTTGCCAAACAGACAGACGGGACCCTGGCTAATTGCTCACATGGGGAGTCTCACCGGCACCATCTTGGGGGACTCGCAGAACCTATGCTTTTCCCCGGAATAACATCGGAATCGGCCATGCAACAATAATGCCCGAATATAACCATCAGACATCGGCCTCCTCACAATCACTCAAAAGAGTTATCAAATATCAGTTTTATAAATCAACGATTCCGGAATTGAACCTCGGATATTGGCCTCCTCACAATCACTCAAGTAAAAGAGTTTATCAAGTGTCAATTTCATATAAACAACGATTTCGGAATAGATCTTTGGACATCGACCTTTTTCACAATCACTTAAGTAAAAGAATCAGTTTCGCTCAATCAACGATACCGGGTCATCACCGGATATCATCCATGCATGATAAATATGAGAGAATGCGTGTAATGCATATGTCAATCACCAACAGTCGAATTCAATATCACCAATACAGCAATGGTTATGCCAATAACGTATCACATCACATTACCAACAATGGGTCTGCCAACATATATCAATAACTCAAGTACCAACAGTGGGTACGCCTACAATATATCAAGTACAAGTACCAAAAACGGGTATGTCAATCATATTCCAAATCAGGACAACGAGCAGAATTCTATATCTACCGACTACACATGGCATCAAGCCAACACAATTAAACAATCGACATGCATAACGGGGTGGCTAGTCCCAACACACATCAGGGCCCAACCTAAGGCAATATCCATCCCAACTCCACACCCGAAGGTTCACATGTTGTCTCCGACATTATAATCTATATATGGGATTCGCTATACGAAGTCTCACCAAACGTAAACCACAACCTACCTGGACTGCCGAACCGCAACACCAACAAGTCACTCTATCGCCTTGCCCTTCATCTAAAGCTCAGAACCAAAGTAATCTAAGAATAATTGAATTCTAAATGAGAAATCATGGAGAATGATACTAATATTGCTATGAAATCAATTAGGTCCATTTTAACCCTAGAAATTGGGGAAACTGGCCAACAAGGATAAAACGAGAAATTCGCGGGTAAAATACCAAATTGTATCCTAGGTAATCATAACTCAATCATTAATTGTTGAATTAACTCAAGAATTGTCTCAAATCGAATTTCAAGTAAAAGCCCCCAAATTAGGTATGAACCATCGATGCCTTAATTCCCATTTCCCATCTAATGTCCCGAAGTGTATCCGAATGCATTGGGAACCGAACCAAACGCACACACAAGTTCTAAATGACTACCCAGACCTCTCAAAATTAACGCGATTTCGAAAAAGGTTCGCTTGCCCAAAAGTCAATTTCGGGTCAACCACTTTCACTTTTAAGCTTATATTTCCACCAAAGTTACCCGAATCCAGTATAGACACCTCAGGAAGCGTGTCAACGGTCCCCTCGGGTAAAAAGGGAGATAATCAATGCTCGGGAGCAGGAGAAAGTGCCAAAAGAACTATAACGACCAAACGGGTCATTACAACTAAATTAACTAAGATCACCATTACTTTAATACGACAAAATTTAACTCAGAGATCTCAGAAATAAGCCTTACCTTAGCATGATGTCGTACAACTCGGGAACACTAACCAACAAGCATATATTCAAGCTCAATAACCACATAGGTAATCACAAAAATATAGTACAATAAACAATATCATCTCTCACTAGCCATAAGTAACACAATAACCACTAGAGTCTTCGTTTCTGTTATCCAACCAATGTTCCCTATAGCCTGCGACATACTAGAACTTACCAATTCATACATAACTCTCGAGTCGACTTCACATTATACAACCTCAACATAACTCTCAAATTATTAGCTCTTGTTTCAAACGATCCCCCTTTTTCCTTAATCAATCTTAGTCTAGATTAGAGATTCAAGCTTATGGTTTACTACTTCGTGAAATCCCATCTCACTATTAGCAAGACTCACCAATTAAACTAATATTTAAAGACTATTACTCAATTCTCAATGCTAAGGTAGAAACTCATCTTCTCCACTAGTCCCCATATATTTGCACCATTAATTAAAGTCTAAGATGATAGATAATCATAAGATGAGGCAAGCGAACTCAGCCCCGAAAGAAACAAATTCAAGAACTTTCCAAGTTACCCTAAGTGTTTCATGGGAACTGTGTTGGATTTAAGAGAATAAGTACTTCGGACTAAGTGTTTTAAAAACACGGCTACTGTTTCTCGTCGACCGTTGCGACGGTCAAACCACCGCTGTAGCGGTGTCGCTATGGCGGCCAAATGCCCGCTATAGCGGACCGAAAGAAAACAGACCATCGCTATAGCGGCCCATGTTCCGCTATAGCGACATCGCCATAGCGGGACATGGCCCGCCACGGTGGACATATTGAACCATGACTGACTGCTGGCGGCGAGGGGCTCACTGCTATAGGGGTGCCGCCATAGCGATACAAGCCCCGCCGTAGCGGTCCCATTGGGCCAGTAAGCTCTACTTTTTTCCAGTTTTCCCCTCTATCGCCCAACATTTCATCCGAGGCCTCACACAGATAAACAAACATGTATATTAATGTAAAAACACCATACAGACTCACCTGTGGCCTTGGAATCCCTAACGGAAGTCTAAATTCCTGCGTAAACCCCCAATGGACTCAATACTACTAAACAATAATCACAAACCGCTCGCATAAGGGTTTGGCGGAGGGGTTTCCAACATTCGGAGAAGAGCAAGACAAGGAAGATCATATACCAATTGGAATTATCTAGATACCAATTTGAATGAGGTAGCACGAAATAATGAAAGAAGTGGAAGTTTCCTAAGTGTCCCATTGCCTTTCGCAGATAGATACAGAGCTCTTTGTACCAATTCGCAAAACTCTACTAGACATGTCCTTGCACAATGAGATTCACGAACCTAGGCTCTGATACCAACTGTCACGACCCAAGTTATCGATGGTGCGGGCACCTACCTTATTATCACTAGTAGGCGAACCATTACCCATTAATCCATTAATCATTAGCCAATTTCAACTTCTTTAATCATTTATTAACAGTCAATAGATAAGTCAATGAATGAATAAATAAAACAAGTCATAATTAATAGATAATATAAATGCCGAAGTCTTAACTATTACACCCCCAGAATCTGAAAGTCATCATACAAGGACTCTAACCAACAATGTCTAAAGAATGAAGTATATCTCAAATATAATAACAAATAATGTCTAGAATGAAATTAAACATCTGGAAAAAGAGATCTTCAGGTGGCATGGCATGGGTAGAAGCTCACCTTCGGATCTGATCGAGCAAACTAGCTTCAAGCCATAGATATAGCCTGGATGAAATCTCTGGAACACAATCTGCACTCAAAAAGGGTGCAGCAAGGTAGTATCAGCACAAACACTATGTACCGGTAAGAATCATAGGCCGACTAAGATTATTTCACACATATAAATATAAAATCTACAAGATAAACAGATAGGCACTCAATACTCAAATCCAAGTCACAGAACCTCTCATAACAGAATCACAGCCTAAGATGAAGCCTCTAAAACACAAGTCTATCAAGTTTCAATAATCTCTCCTGATAATAGTTTCAATAATCTCTCCTGATAATCATAAGTCCAAGTTTTGTCCTTCGGTAGAGTCACTAGTCCACAATTAAACTCAGTCAATGGTCATAATCAAAATAAGAACAAAGCGAGCATATAATAATGCAGAATAAAATGTAATAATGTGCAATGCAAAATATGATAATGTGCAATGCAATGCACTGGCCAATCACTGGAACTGTACACACATGCTAACTGATGTCATTACTCAGTAGTCATGACCTGCAGGGACCCATGGTGTCCATGTACCACTCGTTCCGGATTCACTCCTCAGACCCGAGCATAAGCCTCCGCTTAGGAAAGAACCTCGGACGTGGGGCCATATCAATATATCACTCGTTTTCGGAATGAACCTCGAACCACGAGCCATAATCTAGGTCACATAGGTGCCTTTCCATATATCTGTACGTAATTGTATTTTCTGCCCTCTTATTATCCATGCTCAAATCATCAAGTACCATGTATCAAATAGTATCACAAGTTCAACAAGAAGATTATATTAACTTCTTCACTAATTTCACATCACAATGTGTGTCTCAACGTATTCCAGTTCATTAGTATGTATGGACAATGAACAATTAGCAATATCAATGTCAAACACAAGGCGTCATGCCGAAAGTCTTCCAAATCATTTCTATCATCCATGAGTGTATGAATGCATAAATGAGTGTAAACATAGTAAATCAATGCAAACCAGTAAAGCAACAGTGAAGGTACAAGCCACAAGTCATATCAAGACTTGGATCAACTCAACCATGAAATGAATCATACAAACCGTCTCAACCAACATAAGAGTCTATGCCCCTCTTTACTTCCTCCTATAGAAAGTACGCCTCGTAACTAAGTCTTGTATCACGAAGAAACTGCACTCTTCTATATATTATCATCAACAGTAAATCATACATCAAATTTTCATCTACGTACTATGATAAATATATAAACCACAATTTAGGTCTAAACTTAGTATCCTTCCTTTCTCCGATAATATATGTCACAATAAGAGAGAACTAAGTGCAACACGGCAATTTAGGTAATAAGTCTAATCACAATAACAGGGTAACAAGCCACACCATCAACAATAATCAACTTAGTAGAAATCCATCCTGAATCACCACAGTAAGAATACAACTACACCTTATATTTCAATACATAACGTAATGGCGACGAGCCCACAAAATCAGAAGTCATACTAATCTAGCTAATATCCAACCAAAACACCATGTCTGATGACCTAATCATGCTTTCTCCCATCAATTCTACACAATATATATGTTTTGCTAATCAAAGTCTAACTAAAGTAAGACATAACCTACCTGGAATGCAGAACAAGAGCAACGAACTATTCCACACGAGTCTTCTATTTCCGAAGCGCCTCATAATGGTCAAAGTCTAGCAATATGATAATTAAGCATCAAACCATGTATTTAAACAGGAAAAACAATTTGGGGAAGAAGACCCACTTACTTCTACTCTCTTCAATGGATGAAACCATCCTTTAATGGTGAATTTATCATAACTTCTATCTCTACAATCATTAACCTTCAATCCATGGGTTTCTAATCAATTACCCTTCCAAATAGATTTTAGGACAAAATTTCCATTTTTATTAGAACCCTAAGTCTCAACATGCAATTTCAACCATTAGAAATCAAATTCACTTCCTAAAAGGTGATAATCTATATGTTACACCTCGGAAAATCTTCCGTTGGTATGCAAGTGAATGAACTAGTGAGGAGTACGAGTATACGATATTTCCATAAGTAAGAAACAATGTTTGATGACCCTAAGTGAGATTTCAAGGGCATCCGATGTTAGACGAGAAAGTTGGCTAAGATGAGGCAAGGCGTACGATAGGTATGGGAAAGGAAATACGAGTAATGAGTTAGCAAGGCCTAAATGATGACTTGGAGAAGAGTGATAACGTCCCTTATATTGGTACGGAGGTGTTGAACAAGTTTGAAGAAGGTTCCATAAGGATTGGAGATCAAACGAATCGACGAAACGAACTTCGGAACCACTGGGGGTTATACGGCCAAACATACTAGCCGTATAAATTATATGGTCCGTATGTTTGGGACTGTATAATCAGCCCAGAAAGGCAAAAAGTTTTTGGACCAAATATACGGCCAGACATACGTTCTATATAAATTATACGGACCGTATGTTGGTCCGTATAAGTGGTCGGGGCAGATATTTGGTGCATTAAATAAAGGGACCAAGGTTATTTCATTTCACTTCCACTTCACACCCCTTATCTCTAAAACATCTCTCTACATATATTCCACAATAATGCAAGGATATTTGGTGATCAACAACATAAACCAAGTGAATCAAGTGTAAGAAAACCATCAAAGATCATTTAAAGTCAAGAAATCTCATGGAGGTAAACTAGGGTTTTTGCTCAAGTGGAGTATTATCAACCAAGGATTGTTCCTACAACATCTAAGGTAAGATTCATGATATTTCTATGTTTTTAAGGTATTTAAGAGTTGAAATACTTGGATTGTAGAAAGGTATGGCAAAATGGGTCATGAATATGGAATAGTGTCATTTTGAGAAATAGTTTGAATTGAGTTATGAATCTTGAAGTATTGTGATGCAAATGTGTTATAAATGATGTGGATAACATGAGATGAGTAATGTACGTGAATGGACATAGTCGTGTGTTATAGCCATAGATGTAAGTGATCGAAAGAAAATTGAGAAATGTGGATAATGTGGATGAATAATGACTATTGTTATGGTATTGTGAATGTATCGTTGACTTTTGGGAGTTGATATACGTTATGGAGGAATGTCGTATAAATAAAGGAGATGTTGTCTGATATTCTCTAGATTTAGTCATATATGCTAGCTATCGATTCTAATGATAGTATGACTTCAATTAAGGTAGAAACGCTAGCATTGGAGGAGAGCGCGCAAATGTAGAGTAGTTGAACGGAAAAGGTATGTAAGGCTAACCCTTCTTTCATAAGGCATGTTTCTCTGGCCAAACGTCTAAATCTTCTATGAAGCTATGATATCCTTCAAATGATTTGATCTTCCGAGCTTGTAAGCTCACGATTCTTGACTCGCTACGATTGTACTAATCCCTCGTATGGCGAGTAAGCCTATAGAGATAGATGTGGTGAATGACGATGATAGTGATAATGATATCGATGATAATGGTAATAACGATGACGATTATGATAATGATGTTAATAGTAGAGAGGCTTATGAGCCATGACGTATATGTATCTATGTACGACTGTCATGGAACCCCGAGCTTATGAGACCGGGTAAGATATGCAAATAAGTATGTATATGATTACGTAACGCGCGCACACCTCTGCAGATGGTACGGACAGCCCTGATGCCTTGGTAGGGCCAGGTAGATGTAACCCTGAAGCCTTGGTAGGGCCAGGTATGAGTAACCTTGAGCCTTGGTTGGCCAAGTATGTATGAAACACCGATCCTACGTGGTCGGGTATGCTATGTAAATGCTATGTATATGATATGATTATGTATATGATATGAATACGAATATGATATGACTATGTATATGAATGTGAATATGGGACATGTATACGAATACGAGCACAAATATGGTACGGGTACTATTATGAATGTGGATAATGATGTATGTACACGTATTAGAAATGAAAAGTTCCTAAAAAGGCAAGTAAGTGCATATGACGATGATATTTCCATCTCCCATTCTATGCTATTTCTTATGTTGCTATTTATGCTTATATATTGATATTGATCATGCTTTACATACTCAGTACATTCTTCGTACTAATGTCCTTTTGTTTGTGGACGCTGCGTCATGCCCGCAGGTGCACAGGGAGACATGTTTGATCCATAGCTGCTTTCTCAGAGATTACATAGCAGAGCTCCATTTCATTTGGATCTATAGCTTTTGGGTACTTATTCTTTTGTGTATATAATTATGGGCATAGCAGGGTCCTGTCCTGCCCATATGATATGTTATACTCTTCTTAGAGGCTCGTAGTCACGTGTATATGGTTAGATATGTCTGGCCTTGTCGGCCTATATTTTGTATGTCATTTTGATAGCCTTGTTGGCTTATGTACGTTGACGTGGCATAGGTACCAATTATGATATAAAGGCATTGTCATCCAATGGGACTAGCATGATGAATGAGTAGAATTATGTGTTTAATTATGTGGCTCACCTAGATGTAAGCTTAAGTGTAAGTTAAGGGGTGCCCGGGTAGGCTAGCACCTGGCGCTCGTCGCGGCCCTCTAGACGGGTCGTGACACTATACTCCTAGATGATTAATCAACAACCCACCAATTATTTAAGGGTTAACTAATTCTAGGGTTCTAGGGTTTTCAACCACCATTGATGAACCTTAAAATAATCATGGAACTTGAAGAAGAAAGGAAAAGGAACAAATAAAGATGGGGACTTACCCTCCAAGATGCTTTCACCAATGAATGGAGTGAATTTTGCCTCTTTCTCTCTTTAAAAATGACTTTGGAGTCTTGGGAATAATGTTTAGGAGTTGGAGTATAAAAAAAGATCATTCTGCCCCTGTTGGTCGCTGGCAGCAATCTCCAGACCATTGCAGCAGCCTTTTGGTCGCTGCCACCGGCCAGCTGGAACAGTCCGTACTAAAATGCTCATATCTCCCTCATACGGAGGCGAAACATGATGATTCTTTTTCCTATAGCTTCGTAATTTAGGTATGGATCTAATGGTTCAAACCTCACCCAAAAAAAGGTTAGATGATCAATATGGAGCCGTTTATATCCACAGACCTCTAGCGAAAACACTGAATACGATCGCGACAAAACCCAAACCCATCTGAAACTCTTTGGAACCTTACCAACACTTTTGTACAAGTTCAAAATCATCATAATAACATGTTGGAACTTTCAAAATATTGACACAGGGTCATCCTAACCCGACGTTGATCGTGGTCAACTCTAACTCGCTAACTTAACTAGCTTCTCCCTCAATGACTCAATTTATACTCAAACCTTGCGGAAACCAACCCAATGAATTCATTATGTCATGGATCATACTAACCGGACTTGGGGAAGGGTCAACGGTTCAAAACACTATAACGATCAAACGGGTCATTACATTAGATACCAATTTACCCATTGTTCGTCCTCGAACGAAGAAAGGGAGTACGAAGGTTGACGATAAGACTTCCGGACTTGTACTATTTATTATTTATGATTTGGTAGACTATTTATCCATTCAAGTGTTCATTGATTGTTTAAGTATAAATGATTTAAGAAGTTAAAATTGGCTAGTGATCAAAGAGTTAACGGGTAAGGGTTCGCCTACTATTGATAATCAATGAAGTAAAAGAATTAAAAATATAAAACATTGAAGAAAGAAAGTTTACCATGAAGGCCCAATGGAAGCCATAGATGTTGGGAGTTTTCACATTAGGGTTGAAATCTCTCGACAAATAATCAACAGTCAACTTAAAACTTTTATGACCCCATGGATAGTTATTAAATGCCTCATGATCCTCCGAGAGTTTAATCAAATCAAGTCTATATTATTCTTTACATCTTTTGCCCAAAGAATAGAATGGACAAACCAAACTAAGCACAATGACTTCTTGTGCTTTCTTGACATAGTTTTTGACTTCAAGTCTTCAAGCAACTGTTCTGCCTTGTAGCTCTTTCCAACAATATCCACTAAATCTAAATCATCATCAACCTTTGCTTTGCTTTTCTTTCCTTTCTTGGCTGTCTTGGATGGCTTGGGTGTCTTTTCACTCTTCTTTAGTGTAACTGTAGGAAGAGGCTAAGAAGGAGCATGAAACCTCAGTTCAGTGATTATGGAAAACTCTTTGATTCCAAAACAAACTGGCATGCCGCAGTAGTTTATCCATATCTCATCAGTTTTGCTACAAATAATTTTTCATTTGAGAAGACTATACACAATGGTCATTTGAAACCTTCCAGTGTTGTCCTCAGGCAAATCTAGATACATCCCAAAACATTTGGCCTGAAGAAATCCTCCAAGTCCTCATCTTGAAGTATCTTCCTAAAGTAATCAAAGGGCTTGCCTGTGACTGATTTTACAACAAGATCACCATTCAAATCAGCTAGTTTATCCGTTGGCATCTGCACACGGAACTTCTCAATACTGAAAGTTTTGACAACTTCATCAGTGGAAGGTTTGTCAATATCAGTCCCAATAGAAGACTCAACAGCTCCAGTCATCGACCTTTGAAAAGAAGAAATTTTATCCTCTTCTTCTTCTTCTTCTTCTTCTTCTTCTTCTTCTTCTTCTACTTGATCTGCTTTACTTTCTTGGCCAGAAACTCCTGCTTGAAAGGTTTCCTGTTCAGCAATTTCTTTAGAAAGAATATTTGCTTGTTCAGCAAGATCATCTAATGATGACCCCTTGGCTCTTTTACTAACTGTAGATGATTCCTCTTCTTTTCTTTTTCGTGGAGACATATTATCTGCACACAGGAGAAAAACAAAAATAATTTTAATTGACTTGTGCATCATTCAAAGTAAAAAAGTAATGATTTTTTACAACAGCTGAAGCATATGTTGCGACAAGTGTGTAATATGTTAGAACAACTCCATCATATGTTCTAACAACTTCATCAGTTGTTGCAATAGATTAGACATCTGTTCGAAAATATCAATACAGTTGCTGCAGCTTCCTCAGCAGCTCTATTGATTATTTCCAACAGATGGATAATCTATTGCAACAACTGATGAAGTTGTTGGAACATATGATGGAGTTGTGAAAATATCATAACAGTTGTTGCAGCTTCCTCAACAAATATTTTAACAATTTCCAACAGATTGTGAATCTGTTGCAGCAGATTACTCAGTTGTTGGGTAAAAACAAAACAAAGGCAAGGCCCTTTTTTCCTAAGCCATACAAGGACAACAACCGAACAACATCTATTTCACTATCAGCAATATCAGTGTACATTTACAAACACACAACCGTAAAAAATTGAACAAAATACACACCATTGAAGAGACACACTACCCATGTTCTTCCTCTTCTTCTTTAACCAAAATTCATCATTTTACTTTAATTTCAAACCCTAACTTTTGAACCAGAAAAAACATCTATTTCACTTCAAACACACAACCATCACAAGTTAAACAAAATACACCAACCTCAACTGTCAAACAACTGCGGAAGTTGCTATAACAACTTACTCAGCTGTTGGAAAAAATTAAAAAAAAAATCAAACCCTTTTTCGAAACCCTAAGGAGAACAAGAACACAAACAATACCAAAAATCATAATTTCACAACCACATACACTATTTAAAAACACAAAAAACCCAACAAGTGGAACAAATAGAGCAAATAAGGGTTTTGTCAAGCCCAACAAGCCCTTTTTTCGAAATCCTAAGGAGAACGAGAACACAAACAACACCAAAAACTATAATTTCACAGCCACATACACGATTTACAAACACACAAATCCCAACAAGTAGAACAAATGCAGCAAATAAGGGTTTCTGAAGCAATAAACAATAAAATAAACAACATTGAGGACAAACCCATGTTCTTCTTCTTCTTTTCTGACCAAAATCATCATTTTCGCACTTTGATTTCAAAATCGTAACTTTTAAAGAGGAAAAAGTTGAGTAATTTTACCTGAGAATAACTTGAAGAAGCAGCAGTGATGAGAGAAATGAGAGCAGCAATTCGTCGATTTTGCTTTTGAAGAGGTTGATGAGGGACGGATTTGAAGAAGCAGTTGAGTTCCCCAGCTCAGTTTGTCATCTTCTAAGGAGTAGTTGAGTTCGAATGTGAGCTTTTGATTTTGATAATGGACCGATGTTGATTTTGAAATAAATGGGGGTTTGGATTAAGCGGATTGGGGTTTTTTTTTTTTTGTATTTTGTAAAAAATTAAGAAGTTTTAAAAAATTAATTTTGGACCCCAATCTCCCTAATCACAAATTTAATTGGGCTTTGACTTGGGCTGGTCAAATGTGTCACCTATAGTAATTATAAGACATTTTAGTCACTTTGAGTTAAATTTTCCTAGTCACCCATCCTAATTTATATGACACTCTTTACTTTTTGGTAATTAATATTCTTCTTTTAATCATTGGAAAAGGGTCAAATATACCCTTTGGCCCTTTACTGTCAGATAGTTCAAATATACCTATCGTTATATTTTCCCATTAAATAAAACGTTATACTTTCAGTCCAAATATATCCCTCTTATTATAACTTGGCACAGATTTGCCCTTAATTTTAATGGAAAGATACGTGTCAAACTCAAAATCAAATGACACGTCCCCCACTTTAAATATTTGAAACCCATCATTTAACCCGATCCGACCCATTTTCATTATCTTCTTATTCTTTTTGTGCCGGAAAAATGATATTTCATCCTCCATCTTCTTCCACAAAAGAGAATAAACACACTTCCACGATTAATCTAAGACCAAAATTTTACTTCCAGTACTTGAAGCGAAAACCCAGCAAGACAAATCAAACTAGAACTCCCAAAAAATAAAAACCCAGATGAAAAGTGACAAACATGGTTCCAAAAATTGATCAAAATCAAAGAAAAAGAAAAACCCAACAACAATAAGAGCAGTTGCATTTGCTATCACCCCTATTCTCTCAGTTAGTGATACAAAATGGGCATGAAAAAAGAAGTTGAGAAAGGCAAAAGAGAGTACCTTTTCAGTTTGTGGAAGAACAAGATGGAGATTGCCGGAGATATCATTTTTTTTTCTTGTCGCAAAAGAGAAGAAGAAAGAAGATAATGGGTCAACCCTCCAAATTGTCGAGGTCAGCAAAAGTGTTATATGATAATGTGTTCCATTGATCGTGATTTAGAGAAGCTAACTTATCTGCAACTTGATTAGCTTCTCTAAAACAGTGCCTGATAATAATACCAAGTCTAGCTACAATCCTGCTTATATGCTTAATGGTTTCTTCAATCCTCCAAGGAACATCCCAATTGTTATTTATAAAATTATACAACACAAGGAGAGAGTAAGTCTCACCTATGATCATATTGTAGCCATTGTCTAAGCACCAATTTAGGCCAAATAAGAAAGCACTTTTGACTCAGCTTCATTGCTTGGTAATAGTTGGGTCTATGAAATAAATAACTGGCAAAAATCTTATTGCCGCTAAATAGTTGGCGGTAAAAGTATTTTTTGTTATAGTGAGAGAGTATTCAACTATGAAACAAAAGAAATGATACAACTTATTCCTAATTACAAACCCCTTTAAAAACCAAAGTGTTTCCAAACTAACTAGGCCAAACTAAGCCTATCAATTGGGCCGAGTCGGCCCGGGACCGGACCATAACTGGCCGGTCCCCGAACCCGGTAAGAGGGTGGCGGGTTGGGCTAGTGGAAAAAATTAGGGGGCTGGGCCGGACATGCCATTTAGACTGGTAGCTCGGCCCACCAACAGCCCGGGTTCTAGCCCACCTGGGGCCCGACCCGGCCCACTTCGAATTATTTTTTAAAAAAACATCATAAATAGGCATTTTTACATATATATGACAGATTTTGTAACTTCCACCATTTCTTCTTTTTACTCCTATTTCTGTAAAAAAATAAGTTGGTAACACCAAATATTATGGCGGCAGAGAAAATATCTTTTTGTGAACATGATTCGAGCAAATTAATATAATAACACTATTGAGCATCATGGATATTATTATAAAAATAATCAATTAGCATAATTAAAAGGAAGATAGTTATGTCAAAATGATGTGTCATCAGTCATCCCTACTAATAGCTGAGTTTACAGAATCATTAAAATGAAATAAAAAGATCAACTCATGAAGAAATTGGAAGATAGATTGTGATGAAGTACGAAAATGTAGAACAACCAATGTCTAAGATCTTATTAGTTTCAAATATTTTATATATAATAATAATTAAATATTTTTTAGCCTATTTGAAATGTCGCCGCCGATGATGGAAAGATGACAATCTGCACATGACATTAAGACTTAGGATCAGATGAGATAATTAAATTAAGAACTTTGGTTTAGTATCATAACTCATGTGCATTGTTCCCATTTAGTTACTGTGTGATTTCATTTCAACCTTTTTTTTTGGGTTAAAAAGACTAGCTTATTTATAGCAAACAAAAAACTTCCTAATTTATGTATATCTTGTATATGTTAATGGTATATTTGTGTATATCTTGAATATGTTGTTGGAATGAATACTCCCAACGACAAATTAAGTGCTAAAAATTATAAAAAGTTGAGAATGTGATACAAGACTACATAAGTAATTTAAAATAAAACTTCAAACTTAAATTGATAACATTGCAAATTTAAAACATACAAACTTGAACGGTTAACTTATTACAAATGAAAAGTTCAAAATGCTAGCATCGATGGAGAAATTTAAAGAAGAGATAAACTTCAAAGTTCAATTTTGTGCCTTTTGTCCAAGTGCCTACGTAACGGACCGGTACCCCCAAAAACTGGTTCGGACTTATGGATATATTTGACAACAATGTTGACATTTAACATGTTCTCGTCTACTAGCTCAAAATGCAACCACACCGGACTTCAAATTGTTCTTCGGACTAGAGGAGGAGGTGGAGGATTATAATTATCCATTACATTTAAATTTTGAAATTTGAACTTGGAAGTTGGAAGAGAGAGAGAGAGAGAGAGAGAGAGAGAGAGAGAGAGAGAGAATTAGATGAGTAGGAAATTTAGGAAAAGAGGATAGTAGGGAATTGTGAGATAATATGGAGTAGAATGAATGGTATTTATACATTGAAAATAGGCCAAAGTATAATTTAAGGAATTTAATCGTTAAAATAAAGTTGAAGACAACTAGATTTTAAAGTATCAAACTTAATAAATTTTAGTATTAGATTTTTTTTTTTAGATAATTAAAATCCGGCCCAGCCCACTTAGCCGACTATGTACCCCTACCCGGGTAGGGGGCTGGGCCAGACACCCTTTTCCCTCCTTCAACCCGGCCCACTAACTATGGCCTAGCCCTGCCCCCGACCCCATGTGACTAGCATTTATATGGCCTGGCCGGCCCACTTGACAAGCTTAGGCCAAACAGACATCATAAACAATCGGATTTACGCTGTGAAGTCGCGCTCTAGTTTCACATCTCTCTCAAGTGCATCCACAGCGGCATGCTACTACTGCTCACACATATAATTCTCTGAAGTGCGGAATTGCGGGCTTTTCAAATCGAATCATAATTTGGATCCACTAAATTAAATTAGAAAATAGTATAAATGGCTTGTTTGCTAATACGTATCTATATTCCACACAGAGCTGAACCCAAGATTTGAGCATAACGGGGGCACCATTATCTTTAACACGCCAATTACTAGCGACAAATTAGTTAGGCGTGCGACTCTTAAAAAACTTATTGATTACAATAGCAAAGTACAAACTCCAATATTATCAAATATAATTAATTTGGTACTAATATAACAAAAGTACATCACTAACTCATACTTGAACTCAACGCGTTTCATTTTTTGAAAATGGTCAATAGTAGCATCATTGCTTACAGTTGCAAATACCTCCTTTTTAAAGCAAGAAACTAAGCAATTATTTTTTAAAAAATAACTAATAGTACCATGTAATTCATCTTAGGCTCATTATCATCATTATGTTATTAAAAAGAGGATAACTAACGAATAAACTTCTCCCAAATCCATTTTAAAAATAAAAACAAGCCTGACTTTTCAAGACCTTAAGTTGATTGTACAAAATCCCAAGTTTAAGAATATGATAAGATTTTAGGCCTTATAAGATAATATAATGTTTAATTAAATTAAATCTATAAAGTTATGCATTCCTCGATCCCAAGTGATTAAATACTATTATATAGTTGTATAATAAGTAATCTATATTAGTCACTAAAAAAGAATGAAAACTTTACCGTAGGAGAAGTCCGATCTTTGGCTTGAATTTGATTGCCGGAAAAATTAATGAATATCGACAATAGATTCGCCTATAGGTGACGTTCCTAACTTAGTGATTTGTGAGACACTTGATAATGGAAGAATGGAAGAAGGGTTTGAGAATGGAGAGAGCCAAATGAGTTTCTTTTTGCTTATTGTTGGGAAAAGATGAGTGGGAAGTGGGAAAAGATCTTTTGAAATTTGAGGCTTTTGGGGGGAGGGATTTAATGAAAAAGTAAAATGGGAGGGGGACTAAACAATAAAAAGATTAAAAAAAAAATCTGCATTAAACGCGTGTTTGTACAACGGTTTACTGCACAAATTATAAAAATAATAATAATTATAGGAGCCGAGATTTTAACTCGTGTCGCGACCCATGAGCATCAGCTCAGGGGCGCTCCTACAAACTGAACTACTTTAACAATTATGTTTAAGGGGTCCTTTTAAAATATATGATAGGTTTTCAAGGTATATAAACATATATATATAGGGTTTTTTCCGAAGTTATGGGGCGCCGTGTGTTGCGTCCAAACGCACACACAAGTATATGTAGTCGTACAAGTAATATAGTGATTTTAGAAATCGGATGTCGAACGCACAGGGAGTTATGATTAACCGTCAACTAAATTAAACTATCCAAATTATCTATACAAGAGATGAAATTCAAAGATTGTGATTATAAACTAATTGATGGTAAAAGAGACAAATAGTGAACTTCAACAAAGAAAGAGCGGGTTTTTATATTATCAATGAGACGAATGTTCAAGGGTTGCGGTTGGTTCACCAATCCTGTTGAGTTTTCGAACTATTTCCCTTTAATACGAATTGTTGACGATTGCTAATTTATCGGATTATTAACTCTCGGAGTATTCTCCCGAACTACTACTCGCCTATTCAAAATAGTTCGCCGCTTATATTCCTATGGAATTGACTTGTTAAGAACGCAATTCGTTTATGGTATTTAATTGAACGCGGCGCCTAGGTATATTCCTATCCTAGCCACAAATCCTAGCCCAATTGTAGGGATAATCAGATCATGCCCTCTTTAATCCTTCTCTAATCTAACAACATCTTTCCCAAGCATGTATATTAGATAGTCGATAGAACCTAACGGTTGGCCAAACAATCAAGCAATTATGAACAAAATTAAAGAAGCAATCAAACTCAACAACTCATATTAAGATAAGAAATAATCACCAAACATCAATAATCATGGTTTACCACAACCCTAGAACGAGAAGTTTAGCTCCACATAGACATGGAGGAAAAGCAATAAATCATTCAAAGAAACTATTCAAACTAGTAATAAGGAGAAGAAACGATAAAACCCAATAATCTCCGGCCTCCACGGCGGCTCCTACTCTCTGTAGGTCAAAAGTCTTATATTCTAATGTAAAAACGGCTATTTATAAGCTAGGGAAAATATGAGATAAGTGGGCCCAATCCCGATCTAAATAGGACAACTGACGCCACTTGTGCGCTGGTTGTGCGTCGCATGGATAGTGCGTAACCTCCTTTATGTTCTTCCTGTGCGGCACATAACCAACGCATGGTCTGTCTGAGATTCAGGAATGGTGTTTTTGTACGCTGGCTGTGCGGCGCATGGCCAGCGCATGAGACCCTTCAGTGGTCAGATTTTGCCTTCAAGTGCTGGAACTTCCTTCGCAACCTTCAATCGACGTACACAGCCTCGGAATCACACACAACTGCCTGGAATACCCTTCGTTGGTCCTTGTTGTACCTATTCATATAAACATATCAACATAAGCTCATATACAACAATTCACATTCAAAACTGCGATGAAAGTGATAAGAAGTAAAGTGTAAATGACACTAAATCTAGATATTTGTGCCAAATATCATTGTGTTCCCCCTTTTAGACTTTGCTCGCCCTCGAGCAACCACTTATCATACATTCCCTAGTACTTTACTTAGCCATGCCACTCAAACAGGTCTACATCAGAATTCGGTGGATATGCAAGTTTCGAAATTGCATTAACATACACATTGAGCCAATTGTTGAAAGTCGTGCCAACTGCTTCAAAACCACCATTTTCTTATGCTTCAAAATTCTAGCAACCAAACCTTTCATGAAATGATACGTTCAAAAACATGCATATGACTCCAGACACCACTCAAGACATAAAGAACCTGCTACTTGACCGAGCGGGAGTACTTCATCCATCTCCTATTAATTATGTGTCCTCACCCAAAAGAGAGTTGTCCATATCTCACACAAAGTTAACGACTTATTTCAATGGACATAAGATGCAACAATATCGCTCACTCTCACAAAGATTATCTAATGCTCAAACATGACGAACCATAGGCTTTCCCTTAGTGTAACCGTTCAGCAACTTAGAGTGAGGTGAATTTAGGATCACTTAGGACTTGTATGGTTGCAATGTAGGCTTAACGGACGGGTAGGATATATTTTGGAAAATAGTGACTAACCTCCCTAAGCACTTTTAATTCCTTACAATCATAGTTCATTTTTGCACCATCCTTCATCACTCATAGCATTCATCCACATGCTACCCATTCTATCTTATCAACACCCATTTATTTTCTCAAGTTTAAGCAACCTCTTATTTTCGACATACTAGTGGGAGACGACATTAAGAACGCAGATAAAAAACTAGACAGTTCCTGTTTTGCAGTTTTTTTTTTTTTACACTTCCCACTAACCATCATCTACCCGTCAGACACACCCATAGACTTCATTTTTAATTTCATTCAACAACCCTCCCTTAACTTCACATCCTAACTCCAATTCAATAAGTAACCATCAAAAGTGCCTAAGGAGTAAAACAGGGATAAATTGGGTCAATAAGAACAACGAGAGTAGGCTAATTGACAATTGTAAAAAGAAAAGCTAAAGGCTCAACGGGGTTGACTAGGGATATACATACACAAAGGGTAGGCAAGCGACGTTTCCAACTTTGGCTAACAAAGAAATTCCTAGATCACTTCCTAAACTTCTCACTCAATTTCACTTCACAAACACCCCGGGCAAGTTCTAGTCATCATTATCAAGCATGGATCATACCAGAGTTTCCTCACATTACACACAGCACATAATCAACACAAAACAGATTCATACAACCATCTAGTCAAGCAACTATCACAAATCATGCCAAGTGGGTCATACATGAGTCAATGCAGTCTACTACAGAAATGTTTTGAGGTAGGTTGCCTATTTTTAAGCATGCTTTTTAAAGATTTTCAAGAAAAACTTCATGGTTTCCACATTCCACCTAACCTGAGCACCTAGCATTCGAGTGGTCTGACAGGCTTGACTCTTATGACTCTTTTACAAAAACTAAAAAATCTAACCCGGTTCAAAAGTCCCCCCTTAGGAAATAACCGAGGTCATAAGAAAACCTAAGGGGGTGGATGGTGTGTGCCACTAACGAGGGACTCAAGAAGCTACCAAGAAAACCTAACGCAAGAAACTGGAAATTTCTTCTTTTTTTTTTTACATCCGATTTCTCAAAGACTCAAACACTAATCAAAAAGAAAACCTATGGCAACTTGATCACCATCCTTAACCTCAAAATGTTGTTACAAGGGACGTATTTCCCACCCCACACTTAAATCATGCTTTGCCCTCGAAGCATCTAGATGGAAAATTTTAAAAACAAAGTAAGGCAAGAAATACTCCCTGAGGCCCACTAGGGCCTAGTCATCATCCTCATCATCCCCAGCCTCGCCACCTTCTTGACAGGCCGTTCATGCACATATCCATCAGCCAAGGGGAACTCTTTGTACCTCTGGAGATTCAAAACACAAACATCCAACTTCGTTAGCAAATCTTAAACCAAGTCACGACCCCACACTTATTGCAAGCCGTGTGTTTATGCATTGAATGTTCATCTTTCTTGATGTTCGGGTACTCTCATGGCTTTAATGACTCTCCAGTGGGGTCGTGAAATGACCCCACACTTACTTCCCACTATGATACACAAAACTCAAAACAAAGAAGTTAACTAATTTTAAGCCTAAAACGACAAAATTAATGAAATAAAGACTATTCTACAAAACAAGGAAAAGCATGTTGAATGACCTACGGGTGTTCATGGCAATGCCCTATGGTTTAGAATGTTGTTTCAAGTTTATTTTCTACTCAAGACTTCACAAAAATCACACGAAGCTTAATTGAGGAATTTTTATCAAGCAACTTGTGGGCATAGAACCATCCCTTGAAGTTTTGCAACAATGGAGGGTTGTAAATCCCTCTCTTATGTTTAGGAATCATTGTTCTAGCATCCAACACTCTTTACAAACAACACAATACCGAAACATCCATCCAAATTCGCCCAACCCACAAACCCTTGTTGATCAATCTCTCAACCCAACGAAAAGGGGAAAGAAGGAATGGGATTTCATTAATGAAAACACACGAATTCTTACCTTGTGTTGTAGAGGAGATGATTTACACTAATTTCCTTCGAGTTGGAAGGGATTGGGAGAAGGGTTTTGGTGTTTGCGTTCGGTTGGGAGCTGTTTTAGAGAGAGAGAGAGAGAGGGGGGAGGGGGGGGGGGGGGTTGTGAGAAGTGGGGAATCAGTGGGGGGTCGGCCGTGTCTTTTTCTTTTAAAAGAATTTGAACTGGGCCGACCTGTGCGTTGGCCATGCGTCGCATGGTCAGCGCACAACATCCCCCTTTCTGAACTTTATATTTAGAAAACTTTTGCTCTTATTTCCCTTCATGTGCTGGCAACGCGTCGCATGACCAGCGCACAATACACCCTTTTTTGAACTTTGTACTTAGCAAAATTTTTGGCCTGCTTACCCCTTGTGCGAATGCCATGCGACGCATGGGCATAGCACACACAAACCTGGAGTTGTTTCATTAACTGCTTCGAGTGTTTATTGTTCCTGCTCATTATTTGGTCCTGCAACATGAACACACACATGACATATATGCTACAAAAGTTGGGTTGCCTCCCAACCAGCGCCTTAGTTAACGTCGTGGCACGACGTGAATCAACTTCAACACTTTTCCCTCCACCTTGAGGATATGAATTGCGCCCCTAATTTTGCATCAAATTTTCTGCTCCGCTCCTGGGGAGGTGGTGTGAAAATAAAGGAACCAAGCAATAGGTGTCGCATCTTGCACTTCTTGGCCCTTAAGTGAGGAATGTCGTTTTTCCCTTTTGGTGTGGCAAATTTTAGGATATAAGGGTCTTGTTCCTTATTTATACACTTCTCCAAAAGCTTGGAGGGCTCGATTTCCATGTCACCAACCAAACATAATGTAGAAAAATGTTTAGAATGAGGACCAACACGCCCCAACTCTGAAACTACCGTATTTTTTACATCCTCACTCATATGCTCCCCCTCAACATTGGCATCATCAACAATATTCTGATCAAATGGTTGGAATTTCTCTTCCTGCTCCACAAGTAGGCCAGTATCCACAATAATTGGTGGTGGGGCGTCAGACATCTCCACCCATTAGAGCCTGCAGGTCATGGATATCTAAGTCAAATTTGTCTATCTCTTGTCTGAACTCTGTTCTACCTTCTATCAATTGTGTCGCCATGTTTGTGAGTCCATTGCGGAGAAACTCATGAAATTTCATTTGTTGAGCTTGTTCCGTTAGCCAAGATTGGCTCACTATCTTTGCTTCTTCGAAGTTATCTCCTTGTAGGAACTCGCTCTCTTCTTCTGTTTGAGGTTCGTCTTGGGTATTGGCTAAGCCTGTAACTTGCAGATTACAAGTTTCAGACTCGGCCTGCATCTCTGTGAGTTTGGCACGAATCCTTTCCATGGCCTTCTCTAGTTCTGCGTTTTGCTCTCTTATTAATGTGTCTTGCTCCACTATTTTTTTCATCATATCTGTAACCCGAGCAAGCCTCTCTGCATCCTCCACTTAATTACTCCTGTTAACATCACAAACAACAAGAGAATCATAATAGGGGCTAGGGGATGGGGAATAAGAGTTAGGACAACCATTCCAATGGCCATCTTGACCACCACATAGACTACAAACATTCCGCTCAAAGGATTGGGTAGGTGCGCACAACCCATTCCCGAAAATATTATGACAGTGTTTCCACAGGTGGGGTCCTCCAAAAATCAGACAAGAATCACCAAAATAGGCACAACCAATATTCGACCAATTTTTATTCCAAGATGCCATATCAAGACAGATATCCAAACTACTAAATAAAAAAATAAAAATAAAATAAATAAAAAACTTGAATAGACAAAAAGAAAAGTAGAATCTAGATAAACAGTTAATTTCTAACTCCCCAGCAGCGGCGCCAAAAACTTGTTGCGTCCAAACACACACACAAGTATACGTAGTCGTACAAGTAATATAGTGATTTTAGAAATCGGATGTCGAACCCACAGGGAGTTATGATTTACCGTCAACTAAATTAAACTATCCAAATTATCTATACAAGAGATGAAATTCAAAGATTGTGATTATAAACTAATTGAAGATAAAAGAGACAAATAGTGAACTTCAACAAAGAAAGAGCGGGTTTTTATATTATCAATGAGACGAATGTTCCAAGGTTGCGGTTGGTTCACCAATCTTGTTGAGTTTTCGAACTATTTCCCTTTAATATGAATTGTTGACGATTGCTAATTTATCGGATTATTAACTCTCGGAGTATTCTCCCGAACTACTACTCGCCTATTCAAAATAGTTCGCCGCTTATATTCCTATGGAATTGACTTGTTAAGAACGCAATTCGTTTACGGTATTTAATTGAACGCGGCGCCTAGGTATATTCCTATCCTAGCCACAAATCCTAGCCCAATTGTAGGGATAATCAGATCATGCCCTCTTTAATCCTTCTCTAATCTAACAACATCTTTCCCAAGCATGTATATTAGATAGTCGATAGAACCTAACGGTTGGCCAAACAATCAAGCAATTATGAACAAAATTAAAGAAGCAATCAAACTCAACAACTCATATTAAGATAAGAAATAATCACCAAACATCAATAATCATGGTTTACCACAACCCTAGAACGAGAAGTTTAGCTCCACATAGACATGGAGGAAAAGCAATAAATCATTCAAAGAAACTATTCAAACTAGTAATAAGGAGAAGAAAAGATAAAACCCAATAATCTCCGGCCTCCACGGCGGCTCCTACTCTCTGTAGGTCAAAAGTCTTATATTCTAATGTAAAAACGGCTATTTATAAGCTAGGGAAAATATGAGATAAGTGGGCCCAATCCCGATCTAAATAGGACAACTGACGCCACTTGTGCGCTGGTTGTGCGTCGCATGGCTAGTGCGTAACCTCCTTTATGTTCTTCCTGTGCGGCACATAACCAACGCATGGTCTGTCTGAGATTCAGGAATGGTGTTTTTGTGCGCTGGCTGTGCGGTACATGGCCAGCGCATGAGACCCTTCAGTGGTCAGATTTTGCCTTCAAGTGCTGGAACTTCCTTCGCAACGTTCAATCGACGTACACAACCTCGGAATCACTCAAAACTGCCCGGAATACCCTTGGTTGGTTCTTGTTGTACCTATTCATATAAACATATCAACATAAGCTCATATACAACAATTCGCATTCAAAACTGCGATGAAAGTGCTAAGAAGTAAAGTGTAAATGACACTAAATCTAGATATTTGTGCCAAATATCACCGTGTTCCCCATCCTTCAAGGTGGGTCCGCCCCTGATTTCCACATGGAATTTCGAATAAACTAATACACAGTTAATCGTGTGACTAAAGCGTACATTACAAAATCTTAAACATAAAATCCGATCAGACAATAATGCACAACTATTGCCAAATTTATTAAAGGATTATTTCCTGCAATAGAGGTAACCAAACGAGCTCCTAAATTATAAACTCAAAACTCCTGGGATTAATCAATCGTCTTCATCACGGGATTCTCTATATCCACCATAGTTGTCTTCTTCATCACCTCCTCTATCGTGAACACGTGATCGTCTATGGCCACCGTACTTATCTTCATCACTTCCACTATAGTCATGATCGCGTGACTTTCTAGGTCTACCAGAGTTATCTTCATCAGATCCTATGAAGTGATCACGTGAATGTCGACGTCCACTATATTCTTCTTCTTCATCAAATTCTCTTGCACGTGATTTTCTACGTCCACCATATTCTTCATCATCACTGCCTCTACCAGAACCCGACTGCAAGTGAAGAATTGTCATTTTTAGTTAATCTTGCTTTTAACATATGTATACTGATAGTGTAAAAAATTTATGCACTATAAAGCGCCCTTTAAGCATATGTGATGTAATTATTCTTATTTCAAAATAGAAGTACGCATTATACCCACTTTAATTAAATTATTAAGGATTTCCAAACGAGCTACGCTATTTGTTTTTTTGTTGTAAATGTTTTGTTTTTCCATGGACAATAAGATTCGACATATTTGATGTATCTGCATTTATAGAATCTTTCATTTTCGTCTTGTATTTTAACCTATTATAACAGACTGCTAATTTCATTTTGCGGGTAACAAATCTCAGTAATTATATCCAGTCATCTTAGGTAACCTAAATTTTTTTTTCTTCTACAATCGGTATATAAAAGTTAAAGTCCTCGTATAATTATACTCTAGATTAGTTTTGGGTTTTAACATATAATAATATCTTACCCCAGCTGTGAAAGTGAGTCCAAGTTTTATCTCTCCACAATACTCTTCATCCTTGACAACATTGTAAGAGCGTGTTGGCACCTCTCCTTCGCGTAGCACTTCATGTAAGGGAATTCTGTTTCGTTTAATAAAACCGAAAAACATAGACAAAAAATATTACCATTAGACAACATGAATTAAAAGAAAAATGATTAAGATACTGTTAAGGAAATGAATGAGAAAGATTATCAACGTTGCTTCTCCAACAAAATCATCCGAACTGAAAGTATCTTTGTCCATAATCTTGAGGGTGATCTCTTCAGTGTCATGACCGATGGTGAAAACAAAGGTCTCATTCCACTCAGGTTCAGATCCTTCACCTATATATGGAAAGCCACTTAATATTCAAATATTTACTCGGAGAAAACTTATATATATTGCTACTGTAAAAGAACTTTTATATTATATTCATAAACAATAGGATTAACAACCTAAAACTAACGCAATATATACATGACAAAATACATTTATAATATAAAAAAATTATTCTATTTGTGTGATCTAAATCCATTTACTCAACGTAATAGACGGAAATTCAAGGTTTAGTTGAAGTAATTAATTAGAGATACCTGATGCAACACTACTTTCCTTCTCTTGAGTCCGACATGTGATGACCACATATGGATTCATACTAGCTGTTGAAATTCGACAAGCCAATTAATCAAATCTATTGAACTAAGAGATGAATGATTAGTAATGTAGAAAATAAAGAACGAGTGGCCATGCCACCTAGTGTTACATAATCAATGGACATGACAAGAAGGAGTTCGATAATTGATGCTGTTGTAAAAGACATGATAGTTAAAGAACGACTGAAGTGCTAGTTGACATTCATTGGTAATATACAGGGACGTATGCACGCACACACATATATATCCGTTGGGTCTTTCAATATGGATACATTAATTGTTTCGTTCCTATATCTTTCTAAAGGAATAAAGATCTCTGAGAATTATTTCCTAAATCAGAAAGAGAGTATTTGGATTCTCCCAATAACTAAAAACTGTAGCATGCCTGAATTTAACTGAAGTTTGCATTGGTGGTGGATGAACTGGATTGAAAAAAAGAGGAATTCTAATTGAAATATTTGCACCATTTTATAACGGCAGGGGTATATTTATACCACTTTTATAACGGGAGCGTATTTGCTCTAAATCGCAAAATTGAGGGGTATATTTGCACCTTTTTCCTTAATCATATGTACTATATTTGCATATGTATAAAATTAAGATACAAACAAAATTTACGTTGTCACAAAAAGGAAGATGTAGCATCAATTAGGTGCCAAAGGTGAAGGAGAACAACTATTTGTTTTCTCTTCCAAATTCTTGATAATGCATTGAATCATTAGGATCAAATGCCCAAACACAATATTTTCCTTCGCCTTAGCAATCAAGATAAATAGAATTAGAAAATGGAGTTTGTGAAGATCTTACTGAGCCAATTTTGGTCTTCAAGGCCTTTGGCATTTTCAAGAAGAACTTCAAGCGTCCCACTTGGCATCTTCTTTGGATCGAAGTACTTTGACAGAAACACAACAAGATATTCAAAAGATGTACAAAAGCTTCAATTCAGACCTGTTTTCTGTTTTGAATGATGGCCTTTGGACCTGTTCAATGCTCATTTTAAGTAACTAACCCAATCACTAAAGTCCACGTGGTCAATAGTGTGTTAGAAAACAATATTTTTTGATGGATTTGTTAATTCAATCTTTTGTTTAATTTTTTCCACCGCTAGATAGATAATTTGATGAGCCAATTTTTTTACGTGTTTTAGAATACGGTTAACCAACATGTTAACTAATCCCGGTTGGATTCACTGGTCAAACCTAGACAAAAAAATAGGCCAATTTCAAAGGAGACAAGTAATTAATCATTAGACCAATAATAACTTCTTGATTGCAATAGTTGAAGTACTTAGCAAAGACTCAAAATAAGTAAGAATAAAAAATTCCATATAAGTTTTAAATTAGTCTATATTTTGACTTTTTAAAATTTGTTGTAAAAAATGATCAGCTTCTCAAGTAAAAGCAAAATTTCCTTTACAATTACAGCAGCTTACCAGACTCAACTTCCACCTCAATGCGAAACTAAATGATACCAATAACATTAGGGTAAAGGCTTACTCGCTGATTAGATATCCTAATCAATGAATTAATGTAAGACATATATGTCTTTCGTTCACTTAATTTGTACTAGCTATTAAGGTTAAATTTTCTTTTTGTGTACTGAATGCAAGTAGTATGTATTCGTTCATTCATCTTCACCTAGACGTCGCGTCCAATACAATTAAATAAGTTGGGCTAAAGACATATCAAGGTAAAAACTAACTCGCACCATCAATGTATTCTAAACACATGTATCATTAATTATCACATTTTTCACTCAACCATGCTTAGTCTCATGTCGTGCCCAAGTCAATTACCTTCCCGCCGCCCTCCCGGAAGAACTTCAATTTAGGTGATATAACAATCGACCCCTAATTTAACTTAATTCTGATTATGAAACACCGGGGGGGGGGTGGGGGGGGGGGGGGGGGGGGAGAGAGAGAGAGAGAGAATTGTAAATTTGAACTTATGAGTTAGTTGTTAGTGTACTTAGTCGACTCCCCTGCAATTTTCAAAAGCCAAGTTAGCAGATAATTAATCGTAAGTAAATGTAATGTAGAAAGTAAATGAACACAGAGAGTTTTATACTGGTTCGGATCACCGATGTGGTGCCTAATCCAGTCCCCTTGGGTTACAAGGGTTTCCTTAGAGCTCTTCAAGTAACTTGATTACAGATCTGGTTCGGAGTGAACCGTGACTCTGATTTTGACTCTTGTTATTCTTTCTCCAAATTACAGCCTCGACTTGTATAGCTAACTTATCTCTCTTTTCTTTTCTTAACACTATAATGCTCACAGACAATAATGTTTTTTTACAAGATGAAGAGTAAATACCTATGTTGCTCAAGTGAAGTTGTAAGTATCTCTAACTCTCGAGGGTTGTATTTATATTATTGTGCAGTCTTGTACTGTAACGACCCAACCAGATGGCCATGATAGGCACCCGGAGCTAACCTCCCAAGCACCTCTTCTCATACATCTCATAATCATATCTAGGTGGACCACAAAGATAACTCATAACTATCATAATTTGTAAGGGCATGAGTCCCCAAAAGATAAGGGCACATCTATATAATCATCCTCAACTATGCCCATATGCACAAGCCGACAAGGCTGCCAAAAATGATACACAAAAATTCGAACCGATGAGGTTATAAAACATCTAGCTATATACATCCGTCTATGAGCCTCTACATAGAGTGCATGAAATCATAAAGAGGGGGCAGGACCCCGCCGTGCCCAAATAGATACACAAAAGCATAATACTGCTAGACTACATCTCCGAAGAAAATGAAGCGCTCTTGAGAATTCCTTGATGAAGCACCTAAGGATCCGATCCATCTCCCTGCCTACCTGTGGGCATGAACGCAGCTTCCACAAGCAAAAGGACGTCAGTACGAATAATGTACCGAGTATGTAAGGCATGAATAAGAACATAATAAAGATATGGAAAGTAACATGAGATAAGAGAGATAACCTGTATATCTGGATGCCTCTTAAGGCGGATGTCATGCATGCTTAGCTTTTTTCAAAAAACATTTTTCATACATACATACATATACAGCCCGATCCATATATCATACCATCCCGCGTCCGGGGTAATATCATAATCTGCCCACTGCAGTGGTGTGCACATTTACGCGCCTGCCCGGCCGACTATAGCACAGCGCGGTATGAGAAAATACATACATATATATAAAGAATGTAAGAGAGCCCAAATTAAATGTTACTACTCTATCGGAGTGACGTAAGGTCAGTAAACCTCCGATTTCTATTATGGAATCATTATCATCGCTATATCTCACCTTGAAAGAACAATTATTATAAGATGAGATCGACAACAATGAATAAAATCAATAATCATGTAACAAGCTCAATAATATAATGAGAACATCAAGAACTTTAAGCTTTGGTATCTCTAGAAATGGAATCATCATCATCATCATTATCATCATCATCATAGAGAACATTTGTCAACAACATCATGAGAACCTTGAGATTTGTGAGCTTCTAGCATTTCTAGGAATAGGAATATTGTGGATATCATGTATAGTTTCACAACAAAGGAATCATGTCTTAAGAAAAAAAGGTTAGCCTTAACATACCTCGTCGTTGATACGGTTCGGTTTTACGCGGGTTAAGGCATAGAAGTTACTATGAGGTTGTTGGTGCTCTAACTGGATTTAGTATATTTTTTAGAGTCGCCACCTAATTTATTATGGAAAACTAGGAAAACCGGGTTTAAAGATTTTCAAATACAAGTAAAAAAAATCTTTTGGACTACAATTCGAGGTAAGGGTTCTGATGATTCCCTAGGGAAGGTTTTACACACCCTAGTGTTACGCCCTAAAACCCACCCTAGACGTGACCGGCATCCGACGTCGTGAACAACATCGGAAGAACCTAAATGACACAATAATAACACTTGAACCCGCCAGGTTCAACATTCGCCTCCAACAGTTTGTAAAATAAATGTAACATCAAGTTCCTTTTTAATAATCTTTCCTTATTAAATTAAACAAAGTTATAAGTAACTACATATATCAGGATCACAATTATGAAATAAAATCAGCGGAAGTCTAATATAAGTAAATAGTCATAAACGTGGCAAACACCCATTAAGTCGTACGAGACTTTGACAATCTACCCACAATTATGACAATTATCTATGGAGCTTCTAAGAGACAAAAATCATCTAACTTCGGGACGCAGCCCGGAAATCTAGAATAATAAATAAAACAGGAAGTGTCCCACGAACAAGGATGTGGGCTCACCAAATCAACAACAGCAGCAAGTTCTCCTAAGCATCGAGAGTTTCACGAACCTGCTCTTCTCCGTTACCTAACATACCATAAAAAACAACAATGATATGCCTAAGTACTTTTGTACTCAGTGAGTGCCTCGGGGACAACAAGTATTATAAATATATATATATATATATATATATATATATATATATATATATATATATATATATATATATATACATAAAGAAAACAGTTCTGAAAAGATAGTATAAAAACAGTCATTCCACTTTATGATTCTTAATATCATTCGTTAAACAGTTTACAAAGCCATTAATCAATATAAAAACAGGTATTCAACATGTGTATCTCAATAAGAATTATCAAAACCGATTACAAAGCCTTTTGTCAAGTTATAACTTTAAATATGCCTTTTAAATCAATTAAGACAGTCATTAACAATTCCATAAGAGAATAAGAATGTCAAACAAGCCCATAGAGTCCCAAGAATCAAGCATATCGCGCATAGCGCACCACATCAGAACATATAATTCTCGGTGGCTATCCTTCCTCCCGAATAGCTAGGCATAAATCACACCCCGGGGAGCGAACCCAGCGGTGGCTATCCTTCCTCCCGAATAGCTAGGCATAAATCACACCCTGGGTAGCGAACCCGGTAGTGGCCACTCTTCCTCCCGAATGGCTTGGCAATTACCACACTAGGATCCATAGTGGCTACCCTTCCTCCCGAGTAGCTAGGCCAAACACAACAATAAAGATCATAGCATAGAAGCCGATTCACAATTTTTCTCAAAGTAGTCGCACCATCAATTAGCATTAAAGTTCATTATGTCATATCGTAAAGATAAATCATTTCAAAGAATGTCTTGAAAACATTTACACTTCTTTAACCAAGATTTCAATGTCATAATTCATCATGAAAACATTAACACCAATCCTTAGCCATCATTATTGATTATCTCTTATAGAGGAAAAACGTCTATAACTTATATATGTACGTAGAGCATGATACAAACTAGGTTTAATGTGGGCTTGTGCCCTCACATATATTAACCATAATTAAAGCAAAAAATAGAGTTTCAATTCGTGAAAAGTTCACCTTTTTATTCAATGAAGAACCTTAAAAGAGACATACAAATCACAACCAAAGAGTTCATAAAAACCGATCGAAAGAGTATGTTCAAAAGAGACATACAAATCACCTTTATAGTCAAAAATGGTTTTTAAAAGAGACATACCTTAATTCCCACTCAAGCGTACTTCCCACAATCCAAGAATTATTCTACAATATTTTTAGATAGGAGAGGTTAGAACTCTATCCTATTTCCACCCATAAACCCTTCTTGCCAACGAAAGCTAGGGTTTTCATCACTAGAACGTGTTCTTGAACACTTCATGAATCAATCATGGATTCTAATCTCATAGGACAACCTACATTAGTCTAAACCCTTTCAATAATATCACAAAATTCAAGGATCATACCTTATTGAAGGAATACTAACTTCTCCCAAACGTCCCTTTCTTCTTCTCTTTCTTGGGTTTCAAGAATCTAGGGTTTGTGGAAGATGAACTAGTGTTAATTTGAAGTTAAATTGATGAAGTAATGATGGGAATTGATCAAGAACTTACCTCATATGTTTTGGGGAAACCCTAGGGTTTTTTCCTCTCAAAAAGTCGTCCAAAACGAAGTGGGAATGAATATAACGAAGTTAGGCTTTTATAAAATTCGAGAAAAATCGCTTCAGGCATAAAATGGCCTGGTGCGTTGCCCAGTGTGGTGCACACAGAATATCCATTTTGACGGCGTCAAAATTTTGAGTTTTCTGGGAATTTGGCTTGGGTCGCCGCCCAGGGCGCCGCGCAGGCCTAATTTTCGCACTGCATAGATGATGCTCAGTAAAATAGGCATAACTCCTAGCACAGAGCTCTGTTGGAGTTGGGAAACCTACCGTTGGAAAGGTAGTTTAAAGGTATACAACTTTCATTAAGAAAGTTTGCCCAAATTCCCAACGGAAATATATGAAACCTGGCCATAAGTGAAGACTGTCTAGACTTAGACGAATTTAGAAGACCTTAAGAACTTCACTTTTTGGTTTGACTTCAAAACGACTGTTTATCACCCGAATGGATTCATATAGCTAAAATATCATCTTATTACTAGTTTTATACTTTCACACATAACCCGAATTTACGGGATGTTACACCTAGTATTAAAGATTCGTAGAATACGGTTGACCTACGAGCTTCAATGTGTGATTAATTTGATTATTTGCTAAAGATGATGTTTTGGTTTTTCCGCAAAAAGAGTCATTCTTTTCATATCATAATTATGGTCCCAAACAATTTGGCAAAAAGTTCCCCTCTTTTGGGGGGGTTTTGGTTCAAAAATCCACGCCAGTGTTCAACTCACTTCGTTGCCGGACTCGGACACACCCGAGATTTCTCTTGAGTAGAGTTGCTACTATTTTAGTCCTAACGAAATGGGTTTAGTACTTACGGGTTATATATATATATATATATATATATATGGAAAATGTGGAGTATATCTCTGGTTTTGATACTTATATATATAAAAGAAAAATTCAAGTTGTTTTATTCAAACTCAATTTTTAATTCTTGAAGCCCGCGAAATCAAACCGCATTCTATGTTTCCATGATCCGTCAAAACCCAGCCCATTTTTTAGCCCAATTTTCAGTGTTAGGTTTGCAGGCCTAAAATTCTCTACCAATAATTTATTCCAAGTCCATATCTCGGCAGCCAAAAATCTTTACCAACGTTTAAAAATGTTTAGATTAATGCCTCTTCTAATAGTGGCCCAGTTTGTCTTTAAAACGTTTTTCAGCCTCCTTTATCACACTAAACATTAACAGTTTCATACTTGAAAATGGAAGGGCATTTTCTAGTCAAGTTTTTGAAAGAAGTGACCAATTCATTTTAGACTTTAAAGCCATTTCCAATAAATCCCATATACTAGTACTGCTTAAAAAAATCAAGATAGTTTTAACGAAAGAAAACCAACTCTTGAAACTCCTTTTTTTTTTTAGTTTAAGAAAAAAAAGAGTCATTAGCCGTGTTTGGAAAATTTGTTTGTTTTTGGCGACTTACCTAAATTACTAAGTATTTTCCTAGATTCTAACATGCATAATGGGTTCCAATAATCACATATATCAGTACATATACAACATATATACATAAAAAAGGAAGAAAGAGAATTAGATTTCCAACTGATGGGCCTACCCCGCCCATCAGTGCCATTTTTACCCACTGGCTGGGCCTTCAAGACATATTAGCTTCCCTTTCACATTTATTTCTCGCGGACTAAATCAAGAGGAATGTTGGGCCTTTGGCCCAACAAATTTTGTGCGACAGAAACGCCGCAGAACCATAGGATTTTCATGCAAGCAAAGAGGAAAGGAACATAAATTAGAGAATACCCAAAAATATTCTAAGTATAGAGACATATGACACATTAATGTGTTGAAATGAAACAATTACCACATTTTGGAAGAGCATCTAGGCAGGCAGAACACATATTAATATTTATGAATTAAGGTAAAGGCCAAATTCATGATTCAAGACTTATAAGCCCAACAACACAAAAGCCCACATGAAACATAGTAGAATGAAGAAGGAAAAAGAGAAATAGAGCCCAAAGACACAAGTAATATGCAACAGGTCACAAGACTTATTCATAGCACAGGTATACATTCTCTTCCATCTGATATACCACTGATATATATAACTATAGGGATACTCAAATAGCACCTAAAGGAAAGCTTTCACTTCCTTAATCCTAATGCCACACAAGATCCAAGGGATTTCATGAATCCTAAGCATGGTAGGCATTAGGGAAAGCTTAAGCTTAATCCCCAAGTGCTAACTTACTTCCCTAAGTTTGTACTAAACTTAGTTATATACAAGAGAAAGGATATGTGCATACATAGTTATACTAGGCCAGAACTAATTCAAAGATCATAGTTAATAGGATGGTAAAGTCCTAAGACCAAGTTCATAAACAAACAAACTCAACTGAGCCCTACAAGAGGTAAGGAAAGAGGGAAGGGGAAGAGATGAAGACATGGACTTCAAATAGCAGAGTGAATCAACAAATGGCAAGTAAAGAATTATCATTTGAAGATAATCAACCAAAAAAAAAAAAAAAACCAAGCTTGGACTTCCATTCACCAGTGCAGGTAATGTTTAGCAATAGATCACAGAGTTTCAGAGACAGAGCACATGAATTTATGTGACTTAACAAGACTTATCCTATCTTTCTTCTTTAAAAGGTCTATTCCTGTTTTAGTTAACATTCGCAATGCAGCCAAGATACATCAACATAACAATTCATTATCCTCTTTTCTCTTTATTTACAGGGAAAACAATCATCAAGGTGTTATCACATTTTATTCCTAAGTCATACAGGTGACTCTACTAATTAGTGATGATTCAACACTTAGAGGTAATCATTAGAAAGAACATGATCCAATAAGGTCATACATGCCATTTATTTGCTTCAATCCAACCTCAAACAAGATAGAACTTTAATGACATGGCACATTGCACAAAGACTCACATAGTTCAAAACTTAGGCCATAACTAGCAAAACCAGATTCCGGGACTTCAAGTAAGAAGACCAACATAAGACCTTCTAACATATATCCTTTTGAAAGAAATTAACATTAAAGCACTGAATCTTTCAAAAGGAAGAGGTGGCAGAAATGCCCCTTCTTTATTCTACTTTAAAGGATTCCAATTTTAAAGAGTAGTATAAAAAATATGCCACCCACAAGACTGTCATAGTCTAGGTGTTGCACTTATCAGATTACAAAGTCCAAAAGCAAGCATACTTCCAGTTTTTGAAAATAGGTAATGTAGCATGCATTCTAGAATAATCCTTTCCATAAACAAATTTTAGAAGAAAAAAAAACACAAGAAAAACAATACTTGTCTCAAGCAACTTCATCACAACCACTTATACCTTGTACCATTTTTACAAAAGAAAAAAAAAGGCAAATCTAAACTTGGCAAGAAACAGCTAAACCAGTCGGTCTAAAAGCAGATAGCATCAGTTTTAAATCACATAGTGGCAGGTTGGTCCAAACAAGATCAAAATAAACCTCTTATGCATAATAGAGTAGGATCAAGCATATTGCAAGGAATTCATCTAGCCCCAGAATAACTCTACTGTCACGACCCGATTAGGGGGCCATGACGGGTACCCGGAGCTGACTACTGAGCTCCACTCATCCTGCTAATCATCATACCCAACCTTAACATACATGATCTCAAGGGAAACATATGCCTATATATATATATGAGCTCTCATGGCTACAAAATGATTTACATAATATACACTGATATATATATATACATGAAGCATCTACTACCCATATATCCGCATCTACGAGCCTCTACTAGAGTACTAGACATAAGGACGGGACAGGAACCCGTCATGCCCAAATATGTACACAAAAATAATATCTCAAAATAGCACCTCTGGAATAATGGAGTGCTCCTGTAAATCCGCTAATAGCTCCTATGAATCTGGGCTGCCTCCCTATCTACATGTGGGCATGAACACAGCGTCCAAAAGAAAGGACGTCAGTACAAACATTATACTAAGTATGTAAGGCATAAACGATAATAACATATCAATAAAATAGGGAGACATCAAGTAAGGAACAACTTGTAACCGAATGACACTTAAGACTAAATAGAGCATGATAACTTACGTCATAAACATCATCATATCAAGTATATATATATAAGTTGCCTGACCGTATAGGTACGGTGTTATCATCATTAGCCCGCATCCAGGCCTCCCGCATCCGGGGTAACCATCTCATGCCACCGACTAGTGGTGTCTGCCCATGCCCTCTAGACATGGTGTATATGTCGCCCGCCTTAGCGGTGTCTGCCCGGCCATATAGGCGCGGTGTAATATCATCATTATAAACTTATTATAGAGCATGCATAAGAACTCAAAGAAAACTAGACTCTATCGGGGTGACGTAAGGTCGTGAACCCCTGATTCCATTATGGAGTAGTCATGAGCATTATGCCCCACCTTGAAGGAAATCAATAGGTGAGTGTAACAACAATAAGCCACATCAGAGGATCATTAGAGAAATATCATATCATATACTTTATAATCTTTAGACTTAGGCTTATCATCATCATTATCATGCTCGTAACGTATGCCTTATCTTTATCTCGTGTGAATCTCCTTATGAACATAAAGTCAAAATTTCCGGAATGCAAGAAGGTCATGGAGGATAAGGAAAGTCATGTCATAAGATTCATGCCTTAGAAAGGAGGGGACTAGCCTTACTTACCTTTTCGTCTTTCTATCTTGTCGACTATATGCTTCCTTCCACGTTCGTCACTCTACATTCAAAGGAATTCGTGCTAAGATTAGATATTCGGAAGCATACTTAAGCTTAGGCTAAAGTTAACGAAAATTGGGCAGCATTTCCTTTATTTCTACAACTTTCATATAATATAACAACTCCCAAACGTCGATAACAATATTCATAATATCATAATTAACAATCTTCGTCAACCATACATTAGTCAATTCTCCTACTTCCATCTCAAGTGCATCCATAACCATGGTCATAATACAACATTACATTCATCCTCCTATAATGTTTCTCCCACATTCTTAGTGTCATTTATAACATAATCATACTCGTAACATATCAAAAATCATAATTCATGTTAGGCTACTACTAAAAATGCTACTATTCTCATACTTGTACCCCATCTTCTACCTCCTTCTATAATCCAAGTCTTTCAACCCCTCAATACTCTAAATAACATGAAAGGATCATCAAACTTGCCTTTGATAATGTGAGAATGGTCTTTGGGTGGAAAAACATTGCTTGAGGAAACCCTAGCTTCAATCCAAAGAGATTTCTTGACTTGCATAAACCCTAGAAAGCATTCTTGCACTTGATTCCATCAACTCTTGGGGTTTTACTCTTGATTTCTCTTGGGTTTATATTAAAATGGTGTGGAGAATATTCTAGAACTTTTTTGAGGTGTGGAGAGAAAATGGGAAATGAAATAAATGAACTTGGGGCTCCCTTTTATAAAATAAAAATCTATCCCAATGGTATTATATGGACACTTATTGTCACGACCCAGCCCCGTAGGCTGTGACTAGTGCCCGAGATGGACACTCGTACATATTCTCTAGCCAAAATCTACTTACGTTTAGCATGTTAGGGACTTCAACACATACCAGTCAATATATCATTTAAATCTTTACTTATAAGATCGCATATATAAACCGATCGGGTTATCATAGAATAGGGAAATACCAGACGTAAACCATATTAACATAACCGGACAAAACAACCCATGACCCATATACATGTCTACAGGCCTCTAACAAAGACAACAGAATCATATGACGGGACAGGGCCCCGCCGTACCCCTGAATAGTCACACATACATGAATATACACAACAGATGGAACTGTACCAAAAGTATGGGCTCCGGATCAAGGGAGCACTTCAAAATAGCAGAACGAATATCCTAGGCTGACGGATCACCGTAACGAACGTCTGTACCTGCGGGCATGAAACGCAGCCCCCGAAGAAAGAGGGTCAGTACGGAATATGTACTGAGTATGTAAGGCATGAAATACAGAAAACAGAAACATAACTGGAACAATGGTACAAAAAGTAAGTACATTAGCCAGAATACCAAGGTGCTTATTCTCCGAACGTAGATCACACATACCGATGTCATATGTCAGAAAAGTACAGGAAACGAGTAAATCATCCAAAGTATCAAAATACTTCCTTTTCAAACACAGATCATGTGTGCCGACATCATTTGTCATCATATACATATACATATAGCAGATCCCGGCCCTCTAGTGAGGGACGCGGTGGACGGAGTCATCATGTATGCTGACATCATATATCATATACACATATAACAGATCCCGACCCTCTAGTAAGGGACGCGGTGAACAGAATCATCAATGCATGTCAAAATCATATAGCATATGTGCATATAACAGATCCCGACCCTCTATTGCGGGACGCAGTGAACAGAATCATCATATGCCATCCTGGCCGCCAACCGCATATAATCATATCATCATATACATATGTACATATAACAGAACCCGGCCCGCAAGGGAGAGGGACGCGGTGAACAATGCAAAGGAAGACGCACGATAACAGAACCTGGCCCGGGGCTCAGTGAAGGACATACTGAGGCTTGCTCGAAAAGAGTAGTGCAAAACCACATGCACATAAATCAAGACTCGATAGATACGTACACTTACCGACATTTGAAGGCTCTGAAACAAGTTTCGGGTCAATCCGACTTAGTATAAGAAAGTTATGAGCGTTTGAAGTACAGAACCTTCTACGAACGTTTCAGAAGCCATTTTGGAAAATCAAAGCAACAATCATGTTAGGTACCTTCCGAATATCGTTATGGATCAACTCAAATAGAGCTTCTGGAACCATATGTACGTATCAAAATGTATCAAAGACTCGACGGAATAATCAAACGTGCTATCATTTGAAAATCAAAATTTTAGTTATATCAATTATCTTTCGAATGCCATTCGGAAACATACAGAACTTTTACGAACGTTTCAAAGCAAATCCGTGATCTTTTTCGAAAGTTAGGGACATTAAAACTTACAGAACTCTTTTAAGAACAAAACTCTTTATGCTCATCTCGTTATTCAACCATACAATAAGTTCAACTATATCGAACGTGCTCGTGTCAGAAGTGAAGAAGAATCATAGACAGACTCGGAAACATATCAAATAGAGCTTCGGAAATCATAGATACATATCAAAAAGGTGAATACGAATCATAAACAAACTCGGAATCACAGAATAGAGTAACCCTAAGATGCATATCATATCTTATTTGGCTCTAGGACATGCCAAAAGAAAGAAAAGGTAAGCCTTACATACCTTGCCCGCTTCCTACGCTAATCCGAACTTAAGTCTTTGGCTTCGCAAAATCTACAACAATATTAGCATATAGCAAACATTAGCCATAAACACTTAAGAGTCCAATTCTAAGCCGACACTTTATTTACAGAAATTTCGGCAGCATTTCCCTTGTAAATACAACAACCTCGAGAATTCAACTCGGCCAAATCATCAACAACAAATCCGAGAATTTAACTCGGCCAAATTATTAACAACAATACCACAGTCAATTCAAAACGCATTCCAACATTAGCAATATTCTTTCTACAACTTCAACGGCGTTTCATTCATGTTCAATTCATAATTGCTCACTTATTCAAGTACTAATCCGAAACCTTTTAAACCATATTCAAGGACACTTTAATCAATCCGCACAACATTATAAACAATCCATCCAACATGCCCCTTTACCCGAAACTCCCAAGTTCAACAAGAACATTAGCAACACATTTTCTTCTTTCAAATTCATGAACTACACCAACAACTCACACACTAACAACATCGTTTCCCATAATTACAAGAAATGACTTTTAACATCACATTAGTTTCTAGACAACTCTCCAACACTTACAACTTCGACTAGAATCATCAAACTTTCATTGTCATCATAGAATTCATTACAACAACAACCAAAATACTAAGAAAATTTATTCATTCTCTTCTACACTACACCACATTCACACGACGACAACACCATATATTCGGCTACAACATAGCATTCATATTTTCATGAATTTCACCCATTTCTACATACTACAACATACACAACCATCCATAATATATAAAAAGAAGATTAAATCTTACCTTTTTCCTTCAACTTCTCACTTGGCTAGGGTTGTGAATTTGCAACAAAGAGTAGTTTTCTTGCTCCAACAATTATACCACGTTAAAGAGGACCTTTGAATTAGTGGGAATACTAGAAGAAAATAATTTTTGATCAAATCTTTCAAGGGGTCAATTTTTGGTGGTCATGACCGAATGGCCTTCCTTTTTTTTTTCTCTTCAAGCTTCTTGAAATTTCTAAGGGACAAAGCTGAAAATATGACTATTAAGTCATCTTATACACATATATAATTAATCCATATGAGCATAAGCCCACTTACCTTGGACGGCCACTTGGGCCTCTTTATTTCAAGACCAATTTTTTTTTTGTCTTGCACTTCATGACAATTTATTTTCCAAATTCAAAATTTGCCCTTAGCCTCCCTCCATATTTCCATAAGTCATCTTGCGAATTTCCCTTTTTACCCCTAGCCTTTCTAAATATTTCCACATCAAAATTTTCATAAACAACTTGTGTGCTAAACAAGGTCAAAAATATAGCCTTACTCTTAACTTTCCGCAATTATCTTGAATTATCCGAATGTACAAAATGCGGGATATAACACTTATACGGTCCGTATAAGTGACCGTGAAATCGTCCCATCAACAACTCGTTTCTGTAACTATTATACGACACATTATACGGTCCGTATAATTTTATACGGTCCGTATAAGTGACCGTATAACTCCATCAGTGATGGAGCTTCACTGTAGCGGTTACACGGACCATTATACGGACCGTATACTATTATACGGACCGTATAAATGGTCGTATAATCCACTTTTTCTCCGATCTTGCTCTCGTCGCTTTGTTTGATCTCCAATCCTTATGGAACCTTCTTAGCACTTGTTTAACACTTCATTAGCAATCTAAGGGGCATCATAACTCTTCCTCGAAAAATTACTAAATCATCATTAGCTCGATACTTTACCAAACTCTTCTGAAACACAACGTATACTTTGCCTTTCTTAATGAACCTTCTTTTCTTGCTTCAAACGTCTTTGCAATCTTAATTAGAACCATCAAGTACTACATCTTACTTGTAAAAAAATCCTTTACTTGTCACCCTGCGTTAGTATATCTACCATATGACAACATAAAATTTTCCGAGGTGTAACATCTACACTCTATGTTCATTCATACATATTTTAACCCTTCTCTTTTCTTTTTAACTAAACATGATTCAAGAGCAGTCTAAGTGAATGAATCAAGATCAGGGCATGTCTCATATAACACAGGCCTTTCTTTTAGAGATGAGACAGAAAAACAGGCGGAGTACTTTAGAAAACTAATTATCATTCGAACAAATAAATCACTACATAAGGTCATACCCCATCACAGTTTAATCAACTAGCTAGAATGTTCACATAAGTCTGCTAGGTTCTTAAAGGACTTATACATGAATTCTTATAAGACTTATTAACTAAGCATCCTTCCAGAATAACAATATTGGTTACCAGATCCTTCATATGAACTTTATCACACAAACCATTACATCAACAAACCACTAATCCCTTTTACCCTATGTGAACCTTTCATTATCAAATGGATTTCAAATCATCCCATTTAGATCATCTAGACTGTTTTTCCCTTTTTGTTTAATCCTAAGCAAACAACATAATTCATGACTAAAACCAATTGCTTAACCAGATGCCTTTTTAGCTTAGACAACTTATAGCTTCTAAATCAACCAACCAAAAAAACTAAACGAAAACTCAGCTATTTTAGCTAATCACCACCTAAAACAGTAGGCATATGACTAAAACATGAAAACAAGAGAATTAACTCGAACAGACATAAACAACATTAAAAGACAACTAACTAGTAATTTCATAAGCATTAAGCACACGACTAAAACAAAAGAAACTAACTTAACCAAACATGATAGACATAAACAAAAATAGGAGACAACTAAACTAACAACTTTATGCTTATAAGCAAATAAATGAAAAAGGAGGTTACCTTTTGCGAGTGCAGCCCTTTAGTCGAGATTCAAACTTGAGGATTTATGCCTCCAAACCCCAAACTCAAGCCACAGAACTCAACACAAACACAAGCAAAGAAAAGAGTTGCCCTTTCTTTCTTTTAAAATTTTACTGGACTCAGAAATTTCTTAAAAAGACTTTAATCAGATTTTTGAAAGAAATCTTCAAGTATTTCGAGTCTAAACGAGTACATTTTCAGAAAATATATTTCAGTCCCTTTTTTCAACAAGCAAATAGGCCTCCTTTAAATAGGGAAACCCAGAAATTCAAAACCCACTCTTGTTCGATGTGGGATAACTCCCCTTTGGTGGGTTTCCTCCTCACAACCAACTTTGGAGGGTTAGGATTCAACTCAAAAATTAACGAAGGGTCAGATTTATTCTTTCATAAGGTCGATCTTTTAGGTTCCAAATGAACCAATAGCATATCGAGATTCAAAAATCACAAACGACCGAAATCAATTAAAATTTTGCAAAATATAAAAGTTCAACGTTCACAAAGCAGAGAAAAGCATGCCAACAAGGACGAGATAACACCTCGTTTGGGTAGAGATGGGTAAAAATTGGAGGAGGCAATAAATGCCTTACCTAAAATTGACCAAACCAGGTCTTTAAGGACCTTACCCAGCCTGTAACCTTCCCAAAAATGGCAAAAGTGACGACGGGAGAGAGAGGGTGGCCCTGCAGCTGTATAGGGTTCTCTTAAGAAAACCCTCAAAGCCCCTTAAGGCTTCATTTGCCTTGTATGAATAATGGAGAATGGGCCTTGCCCCCTTAATTGTTTGGTGACATGGGCCGGGTCTGGCCCAGTTGGGCTGGACTCGCTCCAATTAAAAGAAATAGGGGCAGCCCCAACCTGATATGCCCATGTGTGTATATATATGATATACCTATGTATATACGGGTATATCATATATATATATATATATATATATATATATATATATATATATATATATATATATATGTATTTATGTATGTATATATGCATGATAGGTGGGTAAGAAATATTAATGCATATGTATAAAGAAAAATAAAAATGTGATTTAAAGAGTAAGTAAAAAAGATTGATTATTGAATAATTTAATCAAAGCTAAAAAATAAATTAATAAAACAAAACACGATTGATTTTCATAAAATTATTAATTCACAAGTATGGCCTTAATTCAATTAAGCAATGAATTTGTTATTTCAGTCATGGCTCTATTTGACTAATTAATTGACTATTTCAATCGTAGCCATAATAAGTAGACTCTAAATATTAACCATAATTAATTATGGTTAATTTGAAAATTGTCCACATAATTGATTGTGCAGAAATTAAAATTTGGGGTAGAAATGATTACTTCATTTTAATCAATTAATTTTCCTTGAATTAAAATGGGATAAATATTTTCTGATTAATTTCTGATAATTTGAACAATTAAATAATTAACTATTTTCTGATTGGAATTAGTAAAATGCATCATTAATTGCTGTAAAAAAATAATAATTTGTAAATGGTGTATTATAGGAAAATATTTACCAAGCAATAGTGGTAAAGCATTATTTGCATAGTTTATAAAACCATTTTGATTTGATGCCGTTTTTCAGAAAAATGAAAAACCTGTGTTATCCCATTTAAAATTCAAGTACTTTGATAAAATTAAAACAAATTATGGGAGGTCAAAAATTAGGTGTCAACCGTCGTCTCCTTAACTACTCAACGCCTATCCTCCCGAGCTCGTAAATCTACTTTCAAGATGATTCGCACTCCGAGTAAGTCATTGAAACACTTATGTGGTCAAACTAAATTAATAAATGAGCTAACAAAAATTGGGCAGCATTTCCCCTTATATCTTCTATTTCCTCCAACTCCCAAAACTACAATAAAAGCATCAACAATTCCATAATCAAAAAATTACATTCCAATTATACTCAATCCAATCCCAAACTTCTTTTCATGAACAATCCATAACAACAACTTCAATACAACCCCTTATACACTTGTATACCACACTTCCTCAACATCATTATTACCCCTCATAGCAAGATTATACTCATAACATGCTAACAATTATAGCTCAAGTTAATTTACAACTCAAAATATCATCAATTCATATTTGAACTTTTCCCCATAACTCTTTTCACTTTCTAAGACCTGTTGAACATGCAAATCAACTTAACATAAGAGATAAGATGAAGAACATACCTTGTACTTCAAGAATTTCAACTCACACAATTTTCGCCAAGACTTAATCCCCACAACTCCAAGTGAAAGCAAGAACATCCAACTTCCATAAATTAACTTAGCTTTCAAGGTTGATCTTCTCTTGTTTTGATTTGGAATTATTTGGAGTGTTTATGGATGTTAAGGGAAGCTTAAAGACACATTAGGGATTTATTTTGGGTGAAAAATCAAGCCCAGGTCATGGAAATATCTATTTATAGGCTTAGGAAAAAAAATTCACTGACTTCCAATTTCTGGAAATTTCAGGCAAAGTACGGGTTACTGTTCATCCGGTACTTCAAAGTACGGGTTACTGTTCATCCCGTACTTCAAAGTACGGGTTACTGTTCATCCCGTACTTGGAGGTAACATTTTTTCAACTTTCTGGAAATTTCAAGTAAGGTACGTCCAAAATGTACGAGACATACATTTTTGTACAGGGCGTACGTCATCCCTTCTCAGAATTGTGATATGTCAGTTGCATTGGAAAGAAGACTCCCCGAACTTCAATTTACATAGGTTATGGATTACGTAATTCCTCATATTCTAGGAGATATGCCTCTTTGAAGTTGGACCAAAAATTCTATCCAAAATTCTGCCGAGTTTTTCTAAATTTTCAACAAACCTAATTTCTTCGATTTGCTTGATCCCGAAACCTTTAAATACTTGTCTAACACTTATTAGAAGTCTTCCTTAAACTTATAGGGATATCACAGACTCTCTAGACTCACGTTAGTTTGGTTACGACGACACAGAAATTTACGAGGTGTAACATGTATTGTGATCTTCAACAGATGATGAAGAATCAATCGTTCCATTTGATTGATTCTTATTTTTTTTCTCTAAGGTAACACCAGGGAATTTGTATCAATCAGGGATCTTGAGGATACACACTGATTAAACTTTATTCTAATTTTTGCTTTCTCGTAGATGATTCAACGTCTTCTTTCCTTTCTGGAGGCAGGTGTAAGAAGCTTCTGGCCTATGTCTTCTTTCCTTGTGAAGGCTCTGATGAGTTGCCATGTACTGGTACTGAGATTGATTTTTATGATTTCCTTGTGTAGATTGCTTGATTTACTTCGTGATTGCTTGATTGGTCTTCCTTCCTTGTAGAGTGATATGCCGTCAAATTATGGCACATTTGATGCTTTTTAACTCTAAGTTTTACTTGTTTGCAAGTGAGTTTTTGTTAGTTTGATGTGTTTTGTGTATGTTGTAGGTATTAGAAGTTGGAATGCAAAAATAGCTGAAAACAAGGAATTTTGAAGACAAGGCACTATTATGCACTTGTACGGACCGTCAACATGCTCGACGGTCTATCCAGCATGTCGTCGATCTGTCCTGAGTGAATGTTCAGAGACTGTGCAAAATTGACGCAAAAGGACGGGAAGGTTGATAGACCATCAACATGATCGACGGTTTGTCGATGTACATCGACGGTTGAGGTTCTGTAGCTTGATTTTGTCATTAGATCGTCGAAGTGCACCGTCGTTACTCGACGGTACCGTCAATGTGCAAAGACGGTTCGTCGAGTTGCAAGCCGACCTGGGCATGATTAGTTTTATTAATTCCATGTTTTGGATTTGTATAAATACCTAATTAGGTTTTATTTTTTCAGACATCTTGCGTTTATGACTTGTATTGACACTAATCTCTCAAGACAGGAGTACCCCATGGTTCATAGGTTGATCATGACACCCTTCATTTGGGGGCTAGATACTATGAGTCAAGCTGGGCTTGGCTCTTCTCTACCCCTCTTTGAGGTGTCTTGAAGAGACCCCCCTAAGCCAAGTGGTTCACACTACCTTTAAGGGTTTTCAATCATGTCCCTAATTATCAACATCAAACCAATTCCATCCTACACTATTCATTTTTTAGAAATACAGATGCATTACTCAATGATTTCATCTCCATGATTTTATGTATAACAAGATTTTTAAACATACTAATGATATAGAATCAAGCCTTACTAGATGAATCACAATTTTGTCCTTTTAATCTAAGTTATACTACTATGCCCAGTAAAGTCTAGGTGTCACAGTTTAGTTCAAGAAATGAAAGGTTTCTTACCAACTTAGGATTAACTACATGTTCTTTCCTAAGTTGAGATCAAGATAAGTGCCTTCACGTGGTCAATTCCACACACAAATACAACACACCAGCTCTTAAACATGTTTCTCAGGAAGCTAATAGACAAGCAAACAAGTTAGACTCTTAAAAAAAAGGAAACATGAATTCAGACAACTAAGTGAATAACTTACTTCTTTGATACTTAGCAAATGGCAATTTTGACCTCCCTAACCATGACGAAGATATGAAAGACATCTACCCCTTTATTTAACTTAGCTTTAGGCAACATGAAATCTCAAAAATCCTCCCCGAAGGCATGATAAACCACCCTTGACCAATTCCCAAATCTCACTGAACCCCACAGTCATGAGAATAAGGTCTAGGGAGTTAGGGAAGCCTCAGGGTCCTGAAAGAGGGACAAGATAGGGTGAGGTCATCACCTCCCATCCCTTTCCTGAACCTTACTTTCAGTAAAAAGGGATCAAAGGCCCCACTGGTCATCACCTCTAGTTCATGCCTATGCTCACCGTTTACTCTCCCAAAGCAACCTCACCCCCTTTACCTTATTCTCCTACCAAATGCCCATCACCAAAACTTATGGGCAAGAGTGGTTTGACACTGCCCACCTCCTTAAAATGAGCCACATCTAGACACCTAATTATTCATATAAATTAACAGCCTCTAATCAACTTCAGTTTTAAGACCCTACTATGTGAAGCCATATTGAATACCTTTAGCCATTAACACTTGAGAAAGTTGAATAGTTAAATCACTTAAGAGTTTAAAAATCAAATTGAACATCAAACTCCAGGTTCAAAGCAGTTCCATCTCCAATTGGTCAATCATTTTCAGACAGTTAAAGGTACATCAGGACTCAAATCATCTTTTAAATCTATCTTAAACTTCTTTTGAAAATTCAGACATGAACCAGATAAAAGAGAGAGTCTAATACTATGAATGCCCAGTTTGAGCTCTATTCAAATGAAACCCAACATGATACCTAGTCCTGCTAGTAGCATATGGTATTGTTACACCTCGGAAAATTATCCATTGGTACGCAAGTGAATGAACTAGTGATGAGTATGAGTGTATGATGTCCATACGCAAGAAACGACGTATGATGACCTTAGGCGAGATTTCAAAGGTATCCGATGTCAGATGAGAAAGTTGGCTAAGTTAAGACGAGATATAAGATGAGCAATGCATGCAAATGGGTGTGGGTGATTAGAATGAAAAGTCTAAGGAATATGAGAAGTTGCAGATTTGCAACTGCCCAGTGGTCGTAAAGTGCTAGGACGGACCGTAAATTGGTATACGGTCCGTAAACTGGCAGTCGTAAAATGGCATGCAGGACTTCAACATTCTGCCAGTCGAGGAAATGGTAAAATACGACCTGGAGGACGGACCGTAAAGTGATTTACGGCCCGTAAACCATAGTCGTAAATCACCATGCAAGCAGCCAAAGCTTCTGGTTCTGGAAATGGTTAAAGACGATCGCGAGGGACGGGCCGTAAACCATGATGGACGACCACTGTTCACCTCAGCACAGATTTTGCAATTCATCAAATAAAGGGACCAACACTTGTTTTATTTCCTTACAACATCAGACCACTTCTCTCTAAAACTTCTCTCTACATTTATTACATAAGTTTTCAAGGATATTTGAGGATCAACAACATTAAATAAGTGAATCAAGAGTAAGGGAATCATCAAAGATCATCCAAGTCAAGAAATCCAAATGGAGAAAAACTAGGGTTTTGCTCAAAGAGGAGTATTATCAACTAAAGCTTGTTCCTACAACTTCTAAGGTAAGATTCATGATATTTATATGATGTTTAAGATATTGGAGAGTTGAAATGCATGGATTGTAGAAAATATGTTCAACTAGGTCATGAATGATGAATAGTGACATTTTGAGGAATAGTTTGAATTGAATCACGAATATTGTTGTGTTGTGATATGAATGTGTTATAAATGGTATTAAAGATGTCACGCCCCAAAACCCACCCTAGATGTGACCGGCATCCGACGCCATGAACAACATCGGAAGAACCTAAACGATACAATAATAACACTTGAACCCGCCAGGTTCAACATTCGCCTCCAACAGTTTATAAAGTAAATGTAACAAATCATGAATATATAAATTAAATCAGCGGAAACCTTTATTCACCAAATACTTAGTCAAACGTAATAACGTTCCCGAGAGTTAATCAATAACTCAACAACTACCCACAAGAACGTATACTATGGAGCTTCTAAGATAATGATGAATGTCTAAATCATCAGGACGCAGCCCGAAACTAAAAGACGAAGAGTAAAGATAGAATGGTGCCCCACGGACAATCATGTGGGTTCACCGAATAGTCTCGAAGCAGCAAGTTCTCTTAAGTCGTAGGCGTATCACGAACCTGCTCCTCAATGATACCTAACATACCATCAAAAACAACAATGGTATGCCTGAGTACTGGGTACTCAGTGAGTGTCTCGGGGAAAACAAATATTATAAAAATAAAATATAATAATACATAAAGAAATCAGTTCTGAGAAGATGGCATAAAAATAGTCATTCCACTTTTTGATTCTTAATATCATTTGTTAAACAGTTTACAAAACCATTACTCAATATAAAACAAGTATTCAACATGTGTATCTCAATAAGAATTATCAAAACCGATTATAAAGTCTTTTGTCAAGTTACAACTTTCAATTATGCCTTTCAAATTGATCATGATTGTCAACAACAGTTCCATGAGAGATTTCGAATATCACGCATGCCGATACAGGCCCAAGAATCAATCACATCGAGGGGATCACCATAGGGTTCCCTTGTCACAACGCACCACACCGGATTATAAAATCCTCGGTGACCACTCATCCTCCCGAATGGCTAGGCATAAACACACCAGAATATGAAATCCTCGGTGACCACTCATCCTCCCGAATGGCTAGGCGTAAGCACACCGGAATATGAGATCCTCGGTGACCACTCATCCTCCCAAATGGCTAGGCATAAGCACACCGGAATATGAGACCCTCGGTGACCACTCATCCTCCCGAATGGCTAGGCGTAAGCACACCGGAATATGAGATGCTCGGTGACCATTCATCCTCCCGAATGGCTAGGCATAAGAACACCAGAATATGAGACCCTCGGTGACCACTCATCCTCCCGAATGGCTAGGCGTAAGCACACCGGAATATGAGATCCTCGGTGACCATTCATCCTCCCGAATGGCTAGGCATAAGCACACCAACAGAGTTCATAGCATAAAAGTCGAATTACAATTCATCTCAAGGTAGTCACATCACCATTTACCATTAAGGTTCGTTATGCCATATCGTAAAGATAAATCGTTTCAAAGAATGTCCTGAAAACGTTTCACTTCTTTAAACAAGTTTCAATTTCCACAATTCGTAATAACATACTTTTATGAGTCAACAACCTTTCAAGTAACTAGTTAAATCATCCATCAAGAGAATTCGAATATCATTACCAATCGTTATCCTTCATTATTAAGCATCTCTTATAGAGGAAGACATTCATAATATCATATACATATATAGGGTTTGTTACAATCTAGGTTTAATGTGGGTTTGTCCCCTCACACACATTAACCACCATTTAGTCATGAATTGGAGTTCACGAACCATGAGAAGAATTACTTTTCCTTTCATTCATTAAAGAATCTTCAATAAAATTAATACTTCCAACAATGGTTTCAAAAGTGATTTTAAAATAGACATACAAATCACAACCAAAGAGTTCGTAAAAACCGATAGAAACAGTATGTTCAAAAGAGACATACAGATCACCTTTATAGTTAAAAAGGATTTTATTTTTGAAGAGACATACAAATCATCCTTATAGCCAAAATATGATTTTTAAAAGAGACATACAACCAAAATAAGGTTTTAAAAAAAAAGGAGACATACCTTAATTTATTAAACAAGGTTTAACAAATCACTTTGGGAAGAATTATGTTGCAAACCCTAGGTTTTGGTCATAAAATCATGTTAGAAAGGGATTAGGAACTTGAATTCAACCTAGAATCATGATAACACTTACCTTGTATGGTTCTTGAGGCTTGGGACTTGTTCCTATTGACTTTAGGGTATTTTTTCGTGAATGGGGTCCTGGGGAAATAAACCCCAAACCTTAAATATAACTTACAACGCGTAAACCTGAATTTTGGACCCGAATCTGACCCGATTCGCGATTGGTCCGCGATGCGGGACCATCGCGCAATGTTCTGCAGCTCAATACTCAGACTTTCGCTATCGGCCCGCGATGCGGGGCCATCGCACGCGCCCCCACGCGCCTGAAAAGGCGGCGTGTGTCGGTTCTGCACAATGTTCGGTAAAATGGACATAACTTCTTGTACGTAGCTCCGTTTGGGCTGGGCGACCTACCGTTGGAAAGATATTTCAAAGGGATACAACTTTCATGAAGGAGGTTTTTCCAAATTATCAACATATTGTCACGAAAATCGTCCAGAAGACAGACCTACCAAAACTTAGGCGAATTTAAGAGGCCTTAAGAACTTCACTAATTGGTTTGACTTAAAAACTACCATCTTCCACCCGAATTCATCAAGAATGGATTCATATAGATATGATATCATCTTAATACAACATTTTTATACATTCACACCTAGTTCAAGTTTACGGGGTGTTACAAAAGATCATGAACTAGACACTTTAGACGGATGGACTAAGTTGGGTGTTATGACCTTGAATATGGATGAATTAGAAGCAAGGTTAGAAATCTAGATAATGTGGATAATGTGAATGACTAATGGCCATTGTTATGATATTAATGAAGATAGAAACGCTAACATTGGAAGGGGACGTGCAAGCGTAGAATAGTCTGACGAAAAGGTATGTAAGGCTAACCCTTCTTTCAAAAGGCATGGTTCCTTGGCCAAATTCTTAAATCCTCTGTATGAGTATGTTGTCCTCAAATGATTGATATTCCGAGCTCATAAGCTCACGATCCTTGATATATACGACGATTGTACTACGCACCTCATGTGACGAGTAAGCCTATGATATAGAAGTAACGATAACGATGATGATAGTAACGATAATGATAATAATAATGATGCTAAAGGTGCCTATGGGCTAGTATACTTATATGTGCCTATGAAGGGCTATAATGAAACCCCGAGCTTATAACGCCGGGTAGAATATATGTATATGATTATGTATAGAGTATGTATACGATTACGAAATGCGCGCACACCTCTGCAGATGGTACGGATAACCCTAAAGCCTTGGTAGGGCCAGGTATGAGCAACCTTGAGCCTTGGTTGGCCAAGTATGTATGAAACACCGATCCTATGTGGTCGGGTATGCTATGTAAATGCTATATGTATATAAAATGAATATGTATATAATATGAATATGAACGTGATAAGACTATGTATATGAATACGAATAAGGACATGTATACGAATACGAGCACAAGTATGGTACGAACATTATTATGGAATACGGATGATGACGTATGTGTACTAATACGTATGAGAAATGGAAGGTCCCTCTGTAAGGCAAGTAAGTGCCATGACGATGATATTATTGTCTCCCCTCCTATGCTATTTCATATGTTGTTCATTATGCTTATATATCGATGTAGATCATGCTTTACATACTCAGTACATTCTTCGCACTGACGTCCTTTTGTTTGTGGACGCTGCGTCATGCCCGCAGGTGCACAGGGAGACAGACTTGATCCATAGCTGCTTATTCAGAGATTACATAGCAGAGCTCCATTCCTTCGGAGCCATAGCTTTTGAGTACTCATTATTTTGTGTATATAATTATGGGCATAGCGGGGTCCTGTCCCGCTCATGTGATATGTTATACTCTTCTTAGAGGCTCGTAGTCACGTGTATATGTTCAGATATGTCTGGCCTTGTTGGCCTATATTTTATATATCTTTTGGTAGCCTTGTTGGCTTACGTACATTTGATGTGGCCTAGATGCCAATTATGATAAAATGGTAATGCCGTCCGATGGGACTAGCTTGATGAATGAAAGGAAATGTATGATTAATTATGTGGCTCACCTAGATGTAAGCATAAGAGTAAGCTAAGAGGGTGCCCGGGTGGGTTAGCACCGGGTGCTCGTCGCGGCCCCGAGTCGGGTCGTGACAAAAGTGGTATCAGAGCAGTTCAGTCCTAGGGTGTGTCTACGAGCCGTGTCTAGTAGAGTCTTGATTATGGGTGTGTTGCGCGCCACACTTATAAACAAGAAGCTGCGGGCATTTTAGGAATGATTGACCTTCTTTCTTCGTAAGAATCGTGCGATAGAGCTATGATGTAAGAAATTCTTGTTCCTACATCGTGTGTTGTGTATTTCAGAGATGCCTAAAAAGAAAAAGGCTACAACAGCCCGAAAGGGCCAGACGGTGGCAGAAAAACGGGCTACAAGAGCACCGCCATCGGTAGTAGAGGAAAGTGATTCCCATAGTGCGGCTCAATCTCAGTCCTTCCAGATAGTGCCTATTACTGAGGAGCGTGAGGGAGCCTCAGCCCTAGCTCCAGCACCTCCAGCTCCCCCACCGGATGCTTCTGGCCAAGATGTGAAAGAGGCCATTAATCTGTTGACTTAATTGGTTGCGACCCAGGCTCAGAGGCAAAGTTCAGGGCATGGGGATAGGGCTGTTAGTGCAAGGGCCCGTGACTTTATTAATTTAAACCCTCCAGAATTCTCTGGGTCAAAGCCGGGGGAGGATCCCCAGGATTTTATTGATGGTATGCTAAGGACGCTCCGGTTGATACATGCTTCGGACACCGAGTCGGTAGAGCTAGCGTCATATAGATTGAGAGATGTCTCGATCCAGTGGTATACGGTATGGATGGCTTCACGGGGAGCCAATGCACCTCCTCCGGTATGGCAAGAATTTGTTGATGCTTTTCTCCGTCATTACATGCCTCCAGAAGTTCGGCGAGCTAGGGCCGATAAATTCTTGAACTTGAGGCAAGGTAGTATGAGTGCCCTAGAGTATAGCCTCCGTTTTAACTCCTTGGCTAGGTATGCTTCGGCCATGGTAGCAGATATGGGCGACAGGGTACACCGATTCGTAAAGGGCCTAGGGCCACATTTGATGGAAAAATGTTTGACTGCGTCCCTTCAGGACGGTATGGATATTGCACGCATTCAGGCACATGCTCTGAAGTTATAGGAGAGCCTACAACAGCGGAGGAGTGAACGCGAGCAAGATGGGGGACATAACAAGAGGGCTAGATCTTCTGGTCCGAGGATCGAGTCCAGAGGCGGACACAGGCAGCAGTTTCCCAGCCATTCAGGCTATTCTATGACCAGCTCACCTCCACGGTTTCCAGGCTAGAGCCTTGATAGATCTGCTCGTTCAGGGCCGAGTCCGAGCTATTTAGGACCTCAGTTCAGAGATGATTCAGGCTAGTCAAGGCCACCTATACCACGATGTTCCCAGTGTGGGAAGTCGCATTGGGGTCAATGCCGATTGGGTTCAGATGTTTGCTATTCATGTGGTCGACCAGGTCATATTATGCGTGATTGCCCCTCAGTATATGGTAGAGGTAGGACCCAGCTATCAGGGTCGGTAGTCGGATCTTCGGCATCTGTACGCCCTACGGGGCCAGGTTCACATGCGCCAGACGGCCATGGTAGAGGCAGAGGGAGAGCTCCCAGTTCCAGCAGTCCTCAGCACCGTATCTATGCTTTGGCTGGACGCCAAGATCTTGAGTCTTCTCCTGACGTGGTCACAGGTATATTATCGGTATTCTCTCATGATGTATATGCTTTGATTGATCCGGGCTCCACATTATCATATGTTACTCCTTATATCGCGGGTCAATTTATAGTTGAGCCGAAGTCGATCAAACCTTTTGAGGTGTCTACACCCGTGGGTGAATCGGTAATAGCTAGCCGAGTATATAGAAATTGTGTGATTGTGATTTGTGATCGTCGTACCATGATTGATTTGCACGAGCTAGAAATGGTATATTGTGATGTCATTATGGGCATGGATTTGTTAGCTTCTTGTTATGCCAATGTTGATTGCCGAATGAAGATGGTTCGTTTCCAGTTTCCAGGAGAACCAGTGTTAGAATGGGAAGGAAATACGACATCACCAAAATGTAGGTTTATTTCCTATATAAAGGCATGGAAAATGATCACAAAAGGGTGCATTTATCATCTAGTACGAGTTCAAGATGTAGAAGCTGAGTCGCCGACTCTACAGTTAGTTCCAGTGGTGAATGAATCCCCGGATGTGTTCTCGGAAGAGCTTCCAGGCCTTCCTCCCGAGCGGGAGATTGATTTTGCCATAGATGTGTTGCCAAACACTAAACCTATATCTGTTCCTCCCTATAGAATGGCACCCGCAGAATTGAAAGAGTTGAAGGAGCAATTGAAAGACCTGCTCGAGAAAGGCTTCATTAGGCCTAGTCCATCCCCGTGGGGAGCACCCGTATCGTTCGTCCAAAAGAAAGATGGCTCCTTGAGAATGTGCATTGATTATAGGCAATTGAATAAAGTGACGATTAAGAATAGTTATCCTCTCCCGAGGATTGATGATTTATTTGATCAATTGCAAGGTGCCAAATGGTTTTCGGAAATCGATTTGAGGTCCGGGTATCATCAAGTAAGAGTTAGGGAAAAAGATATCCCTGAGACAGCTTTTAGAACAAGATATGGAAACATTATTTATATGGTGTCCAAGTGGATATTTATACAGATCATAAGAGTCTTCAATACATCTTCAAGAAGAAAAAGTTAAATTTGCCGCAACGACGATGGTTGGAATTGCTGAAAGACTACGATGTTGATATTTTGTATCACTCCAGAAAGGCAAATGTTGTAGCTGATGCTCTTAGCTGTAGGTCGATGAGAAGTCTAAGTGATGTACGACCAGAAAAGAAAGAGATGGCCCGTGAGCTGCAACAGTTAGCTAGCCTAGGAGTCCGAGTGGTGGACTCATATAGCAGCAGAGCTACTATTCAGAATTCGGCAGTCTCGTCGCTAGTAGTGGAAGTGAAAGAGCGACAATATGAGGATCCCATGCTAATGCAGTACAAAGATACACTCCCTCAGAAGAAGGAGTCATTCTTTGATATTTCAGGAGACGGAGTTCTCCGATGTAGAGGCAGATTATGTGTCCTGGATGTGGCAAGACTACGCCACCAAATTTTGAGAGAAGCTCATTGTTCCCGTTACTCCGTTCACCCCGGAGCGACGAAGATGTATCATGACCTTAAGTCTATATATTGGTGGAATGGGATGAAGAAAGATATAGCGGAATTTTGTAGCTCAATGTCCTAATTGTCAACAAGTGAAAATCGAGCACCAAAAGCCAGGCGGATTGTTGCAAGCTATAGAAATCCCAACATGGAAGTGGGAAGTGATTAATATGGACTTCATCACAGGGTTACCCCGTTCTCGACGTAAATATGATTCCATATGGGTGATCGTGGATAGACTCACAAAGTCAGCGCATTTCTTACCGGTCAGAACGACCTATGTGGCAGAAGATTATGCAAGGATTTACCTTAAAGAGATAGTGAGACTTCATGGCGTTCCAGTGTCTATTATCTCCGATAGAGGAACTCAGTTTACAGCTAAATTTTGGGAGTCTTTCCAAGAGGGTTTAGGGACCCAAGTACGTCTTAGTACGGCATTCCACCTACAGACCGATTGGTAGGCCGAGCGTACCATTCAGACTCTTGAAGATATGTTGCGAGCATGTATGTTAGATTTTGGAGGAAATTGGAATGATCATTTTCCACTCATTGAATTTTCTTACAATAATAGTTACCATTCCAGCATTCAAATGGCAACGTATGAGGCTTTATATGGGTGGAAGTGTAGATCCCCGATTGGGTGGTTTGAAACCGGAGAAACTAAGTTAATAGGGCCAGACTTGGTCCAGCAAGCTATAGGGAAAGTTAAGCTCATACAAGATCCGTTCTTAGCAGCCCAAAGTCGTCAAAAGTCCTATGCGGATAATCGTCGAAGGGACTTAGAGTTCACAGTGAAAGATTGGGTGTTCTTGAAAGTGTCGCCGATGAAGGGCGTTATGAGATTTGGCAAAAAGGGGAAACTTAGTCCCCGGTATATTGGGCCATATGAGATTGTACGAAAGATAGGCAAATTGGCCTATGAGTTAGATATACCTCCCGAGTTGGAGTCAGTCCATCCAGTATTCCACGTCTCGATGCTTCGAAAATGTGTCGGAGATCCTACGAGGATCGTCCCAGTAAATGATGTTCAAGTGACATAAAAGTTGTCTTACGAAGAAATACCCATTGCAATATTAGATAGGCGAGTACGGAGGCTTAGAAACAAAGAAGTGGCCTCAGTTAAGGTTCTATGGAGAAGCAGTAAACGAGAGGAAATGACGTGCGAAGCAGAAGAGAGTATGCGATCCAAACACCCACATTCATTTCAGCCCGTGGAAGAAGTCCAAGATGAGACGTCAAGATCATAAGGTATGCATGTTTTCCTTTTATGCTTTTAGGTCGTGTGTGGCCAAATCTTTATGCTATTGTGTAGTGGCCCTGTGTGGCATCGATATTATGGGTCGTTATGGCCGGATGGTAGTGCCATATTATAGGGGAAACTCTGGCGAAATTTTGATAGAATCCCCGAAGACTTTAACATTCGAGGACGAATGTTCTTAAGTGGGGAAGAATGTTACACCTCGGAAAACTTTCCGTTGGTACGCAAGTGAATGAACTAGTGATGAGTATGAGTGTATGATGTCCATAAGCAAGAAACGACGTATGATGACCTTAGGCGAGATTTCAAAGGTATTCGATGTGAGATGAGAAAGTTGGCTATGTTAAGACGAGATATAAGATGAGCAATGCATGCAAATGGGTGTGGGTGATTAGAATGAAAAGTCTAAAGAATATGAGAAGTTGCAGATTTGCAACTGCCAATGGTCGTAAAGTGCTAGGACGGACCGTAAATTGGTATACGGTCCGTAAACTGGCAGTCATAAAATGGCATGCAGGACTTCAACATTCTGCCAGTCGAGGAAATGGTAAAATACGACCTGGAGGACGGACCGTAAAGTGATTTATGGCCCGTAAACCATGGTTGTAAATCACCATGCAAGCAGCCAAAGCTTCTGGTTCTGGAAATGGTTAAAGACGATCGCGAGGGACGGTCCGTAAACTGCAATACGGGTCGTAAACCATGATGGTCGACCACTGTTCACCTCAGCACAGATTTTGCAATTCATTAAATAAAGGGACCAACACTTGTTTTATTTCATTACAACATTACACCACTTCTCTCTAAACTTCTCTCTACATTTATTACACAAGTTTTCAAGGATATTTGAGGATCAACAACATTAAATAAGTGAATCAAGAGTAAGGGAATCATCAAAGATCATCCAAGTCAAGAAATCCAAATGGAGAAAAACTAGGGTTTTGCTCAAAGAGGAGTATTATCAACTAAAGCTTGTTCCTACAACTTCAAAAGTAAGATTCATGATATTTATATGATGTTTAAGATATTGGAGAGTTGAAATGCATGGATTGTAGAAAATATGATCAACTAGGTCATGAATGATGAATAGTGACATTTTGAGGAATAGTTTGAATTGAATCACGAATGTTGTTGTGTTGTGATATGAATGTTTTATAAATGATATTAAAGATCATGAACTAGACACTTTAGACGGATGCACGAAGTTGGGTGTTATGACCTTGAATATGGATGAATTAGAAGCAAGTTGAGAAATATAGATAATGTGGATAATGTGAATGACTAATGGCCATTGTTATGATATTAATGAAGGTAGAAACGCTAACATTGGAAGGGGACGTGCAAGCGTAGAATAGTCCGACGAAAAGGTATGTAAGGCTAACCCTTCTTTCAAAAGGCATGGTTCATTGGCCAAATTCTTAAATCCTCTGTATGAGTATGTTGTCCTCAAATGATTGATATTCCGAGCTCATAAGCTCACGATCCTTGATATATACGACGATTGTACTACGCACCTCATGTGACGAGTAAGCCTATGATATAGAAGTAACGATAACGATGATCATAGTAACGATAAATGAACTTTTAAAACCAGATCTACGCCTTACATGACCTCTTAAACATATGAACGACCAGATCTGAACCTCATTTGGTTCGATCTAGGCCTTTCAACATAAGGTACAACAACACACCAAGCAAATCTCAGAACAGTAAAGCAAAATAAAGAAAAAAATGATTTTTTACCGTGCCTAGATTCAAAATCGCAAATTCAAGTGAAACATTAAATGTTTTCACCATAATAAACACATAAAAGTTACATTCGGCTGCTACACTATAAATTTGCAATTTTGGGTAGAGAGAGAAGGTGGAAAACCAAGGCGGCGCTAGGGTTGCGTAGAAGAGGAAGAGAGAGAAGCGGGAAGGGGGGGGGGGGGGGGTAGGGTTTTTTTGGCTGAAAGGGGAAATGAAAATAAAGAGGGGGGTATACTCCCTTTAACGTTTTAATGACTTGGGCCGGGACTCGGCCTGGTTTGGGCTGGACTCGGTCCAGATTTTAAAGAATAAAAGGAGACCTTTATTTTGTATACATATATATGTATACCTGGTATATGTATATGGTATATGCATATTGATAATATTTTAATTATAGATAAAATTAGGGCATAATTATTTTACAAAAATAGTTTAAAGATTGGCCAGATTATGTTAGTGGGCCTAAAATTACGAACATGGCCCTAATGGATTCTGATCCAACAAATTATTTCAATTATGGCCAAATTTGGCCTTAATTGATTTTAATTTAGCTGGTAATTTCAATTATGGCCATATTTGGCCTAATTAGCAGGTTTAAAAATTAAATTGCATTAACAACCTTGATTAATCTTAAACCAATGAATTTGGTTATTTCAATCAAGGCCACTAAGAGGCTAATTTTTAAAAAATGACCCCAATTCCCTTGAATCATGACCTGGTCAAATTAATTGTGGACATAGTAAAATAATTAGATAATTTAAACATCAATTTACAATAATGGCCACTTAATTAACTACTTAAAACATCTATAGATAATTATAAATAATTTTTGGCAAATCACATAATCATGCAAAATTAAAGATTGAAGGGTGAAATGGTTAATTACTTAAATTACTCAAACTCCACGGATTAAACGGAATAGAGTATTTTCTAATTTTGATTTTTGATAATTTAAAAATTAAATAATGATTTTAAAACAAAATGCCCTTTTCTTTTTGATTAAATCAAATAAGTACCTTTCAAATGTCATAAAAATGCCAATTAATTTCTAAACAACTTTGTGATGTCATGAAAAATCTTCCACCAATTTAAAGGAGAAAAATATTGTTCTGAGCAATTTTATAAAATTATTTAAACTTTTTAAGGTGCATAGTTTATTTTATTTATTTTTCAAGGACTCGGATTAATAAAAGTAAATTATGGGAGGTAAAAAATTAGGTGTCAACAGCTGCCCCTTCGGTGTTCGGGGATGACGGGACCATCCTTGAGCAACGAAATTTGACTAACCTGAATTTTTTACTGACTCGGCCCATTGCGCCCTGTATGTTTCATGCAATTTTCACATACATAGCCGGACCCTGGTCTCTGGGTTGCATACATACCTCAGGTTATATGAGAATTTAGGCCACTTGTAGTTAGACTCAACCAAAGTCTTTTAAGTGATTTAGAAGGAAAATCCTGAAACCCTCAGTGTTGTGACTGTTTTTTTCTCTTTCCGGACAACTGTTAGAATGTGACCGAACCTTTGGTCTTGCGTTCACCTACATATCCCTGGTCTCTGAAAATCAAGTCACATGTAGTTCGACTCGCTGGAGAAGTATGTGTCCCTTATGCAGGAATACTTTCAGATTTCCCGGTGTGTGTCCGAATAGTCACGATTTTTCAGAAAAGAATATAAAACAAGACAAATTATGGTTGAGTCTGAGTCTGGATGGCCGCCAAATCCTAGCTGGAGAGCTTGACTCTCATGGGCACCCTATTTTGACCGGCTGCGTATGAAAAAATTCCACTTTTGATCCGCAATTTGTCTGGCTCTAGTTGAGCAAGCCGACTTCTTTCTGGCGGCTATGTGCCTTTTCCTTGGATTTGACAATATGCAGATATCTTTTGTGGAATTTAGATGAATGACCCTCTTGGCTGTTTGTATGAATGGCCTTCTTGGGTTTTTCTATGAATGGCCTTCTTGGGTTTTTCTATGAATGGCTTTCTTGGCTATTTGTATGAATAACCCTCTTGGCTTGTTTGTATGAATGACCCTCTTGGCTTATTTGTATGAATGACCCTCTTGGCTTGTTTTTATGAATGACCCTCTTGGCTGTTTGTATGAATGACCCTCTCTTGGTTGTTTGTATGAATGACCCTCTTGGTTTTTTGTATAAATGAATGACCCTCTTGAAAATTTAAATAAGTGAATGGCCTTCTTGGCACGCAGATGAAACTTATGGCTGGATGATCTTTTTTTCGTCTATTGTATTGGTTGTTGACCCTTATGGCTAGATATGCCTTTTCATCCTTGTCATGGCCCTTTCGGTCGTATATATCTTTATGCTCATCAATTGTGACCCTCTCGGTCTGATATTTTTTGTTGTTCACCCTTTGCGTGACCTTTTTGGTCAGATTCATCTTTACACTCATTTGCTCTATGACCCTTATGGTCAGATGTGTCTTTATTACCCAACCTGTTGTGACCCTTTTGGTCTCTCTCTACTGGGTTGAGCTTTGCCTTTCGCCTTTGCTGTGAGTAAACTGGTTGGTGGTGTATCTGCTGTCCTGTAAAAGAAAAAGCTTCATCCACAGAAAATTGTGAGTTTCCTAAGAAGCCGATTAGCGTTGTTGTCTTCCCGTCTGGTGTCTCCTCTCGATGCTCCTTCGAACTCTCTTGGGCTTGGTATTTCGAGAGATGTTTCTAGGATATAATTATGCTATGTTTTTTGAAAATTCAGAGTAAACATTTATAAAACGCATGTTATTTTTTCCTTAAAGTAAATATTTGTTTCATTTTTTGTGTCATAACATGTGTTTCCTTCGAACGAGGTTCTCTGGTTCTTCCAGGAGGTGTAATTGCTGACTTTCGTATTGGTAGAATTTTATAGATCTTTCTCAAAAATTCTGCCCTGGTTTCAGAACTTGCTCTGAGTGACCCTTATCGTGTCTTGCTATGGCAGAATTTTTGAAACCTCAAAAATTCTTCCCCAGTGTATTGCTTTACTCTGTCTCTTTCCTTGTTGACTGTTTCTGATAGGAATTTTTGTGGTTCCCTAAAAGATTATACCCAGTGTATGGTTGATGCTGTCTGATTCTTGTGCTGACCCTTACAAGCTTGATCTTTTTGACTTTTCCCACCTTATCGTCTCTGTGGTTTCCCTAGGGGTTTCTTGATTTTTCTTTTATGACAACCGAGCTCGAGGGCGCCTATATATCCTGTCGCAACAGGAATTCAGGTCGAACGTAGTTCGGAACAAAGCAATTGAGTCTTGGTTTTACTAATAAAGCGACCGGGTTCGATATGGACTACCTACATATCCTACTGTGGGGAATTCAGGTCATTGCATAGTTCATTACATACATGATTGGCTTTCTCCTATTCTATGACAGAGCACGATTATAAGAAAAAGGTGCGATTAAAAGGAAACAATAATGCGATTACAAGCAAATGGGATCCTAAACGTTGTATCTCTTGAGCGCGTCTGCATTGATAGCTTTGGACCACTCTTGTCCTTCCATCGCGGCTTAGACTATGGCTCCTCCGGAGAGTACTTTCCTGACCATGTATGGTCCTTGCTTGTTCGGCACAAATTTCCCTTTGTATTCCTCTTGGTGAGGGAAGACTCGCTTGAGTACGAGTTGTCCAATCTGAAAAAGTCGGGTTCAGACCCACTTGTTGAAGGATCAAGACATCCTTTGTCTATGCTGCTGTAAGTGGCATACTGCCATAATTCTCTTTTCCTCTATCATGGCCGGTTGGTCATAATGATTTTTGTCCCATTCTGCATCTTTCAGCTCCGCCTCTTGGATGATTCTGAGTGAAGGGATTTCCACTTCTGCGAGTATGACTGCCTGAGTACTATAGACAAGGAGGTACGGGGTGGCTCTAATGGAAGTTTGGGTCGTCGTTCTGTATCCCAACAGAGCGTAAGGCAACTATTCATGCCAATTCTTGTAGTTGCTGACCATTTTTCTTAGGATTCTTTTAATGTTCTTGTTGGCAGCCTCGACGGCTCCATTCATCTGTGGCCGATAGGCGGTAGAGTTTCTATGGGTGATTTTGAATTGCTCGCAGATATCTTTCATCAAATGGTTGTTCAGATTGGCACCATTGTGTGTGATGATGGATTCTGGCACACCGAAACGACATATTAGATTATTTTTTATGAAGTCGGCCATGACTTTCTTGGTCACAGACTTGTGGGAAGTTGCTTCCACCCATTTAGTGAAGTAATCTATGGCGACTAAGAAGAAATGATGTCTGTTGGAGGCCGGAGGGTCGATGGGTCTAATGACGTCCATTTCCCATCCCACGAAGGGCTAGGGCAAGCTTATTACGTGTAATTCTGCGGGGGAAACCTTGATCAAATCCCTGTGTATCTGACACTGATGGAACTTTTGCACGAATTACAGGAGTCGTACTCCATGGTCTTCCAATAATATCTCGTCCTCAGCATTTTCATAGCTAGGGTGAATCCATTCATGTGGGGTCCACATGCCTCTGCGTGCACCTCTTTTGGCAATTTTGTGGCCTCTTCGGTGTTCGCATACCCAAGTGACCCAAGGTCAGGGGTCCTTTTGTACAGTACCTCCTTGTTCAAGAAGAAACCATTGGCCAATCTCCTGTTGGTCTTCTTTTGATTCGCTGAACTACTTGGGGGATACTCTTTTTTTTTCAAGTAGGCTTTAATGTCGGCATACCATGGTTGGCCATCTGGCTCGGCCTCGACATGAGAGCAGTGAGCCTGTTCTTCTCACAGTGTGATCTCTAATGGATCAATATGGGTTCTCTCAGGGTGCTGGATCATCGATGATATTATAGCCAATGAGCCTGCGAACTCATTCTGAGCCCTCGGAGTATGCCTAAAGTCAATACTCTTGAATCTCCCGCACAATCTTTGTACCAGATTCACATATGGGAGTATCTTATCATTTTTGGTCGCCCAATTTCCTTTAACTTGATTTATGAGCAAATCAGAGTCCCCGATTACCAACAACTCCTATATGTTCATGTCTAGTGCCATCTTGATGCCGAGGATACATGCTTCATATTTCGCCATGTTGTTGGTACATCTGAAGTTGAGTTTTGCGGCCATTAGATAGTGTTGCCCTATTTCTGATATCAACACCGCCCCAATACCTGATCCTTTGTAGTTAACTGCTCCGTTGAAGAACAATCTCCAGCTCGAGTATGGTTCTACCACCTCTTTTTCCATGGCCATTACTTCCTCGTCTGGGAAGAAAGTCCGTAATGGTTCCAGTTCATCATCTACGGGACTTTCTGCAAGCAGATCCACCAGGGCCTGTCCTTCGATTGCCTTTTGTGCTACATCCACTGTTTCAAATGAGCTTAGTAGCATTTTCTATTTAGCCAACTTTCCCACGAGCATTGGTTGCCGGAAAGTATATCTCAGCGAATCCATTCTTGATATGAGGTGAGTGGTAAACACAGATAGGTAGTGTCTCCGTTTTTGGGAAATCCAGGTCAAAGCGCAACATGTCTTCTCTACGAGCGTATACCGCGCTTCGTAAGAAGTGATTCTTACTTAAATAGTAGATGGCATGTTCCTTTTTGCCCTCTTCATCAAGATGGGCGAGCATGTAACACCCCGTACCTTTAACTTAAGCATTGACCATGATTCTAGACTTAGAAAAACCAGATAGAGAATGTGGGAATTGGAAATTTCTCTTCAGTTGTCAGATTGGGGTTTACGCCCCAGAATACATACCGTATTTCAGTATACAGCCTGTATCTCAAATCGTAATTTTGCATCTAAAGCATTGTGCAATTTGGAATTTGTCTTGGGGAATATATATTGTTAAATACAGACCGTATTTTGAAATACGGCCCCTATTTGATGGTCGTATTTGCGAAGGAGGTTCTACAGTGTTTCTGTTTTGAAATATGCTTAGTTACGATCTAGGTTTACAGACCGTATTTTGGTCCATATTTCCCATGTCGCACCAGAAACTATAAATACCTGGTTTCAGTTCTAATTTTTATTTTTACAAGTTGCTAGACCCTAGAACGACCTGTTCCTCTCCTCCAACACTAAGAACATCAAGGTAAGTCAATCCAAGCCCTTCCAAATTCATTTCTAACATGTGTTTTCACAATCTAACCATGAAATCATTGTTCTTAACATAGGGGTTTTCAAGAAAACCCATTTAAAGGACTCAAGACTCAAACCTTGGAATTCTTCTTCCAAGTTCAGATTTTTATTTCAAGTTTAGAGCATTACCAGGTATGTAGGGTTTCTATCTACGTGTGGGAATATCATTGTTCTTCGCCATGCTTCTTCTTCCATAAAGTATGAAACTTTACAAAAACTAGGATTTTTAACCATGTTCATGATAGCCCTAGGTCCATGCCCTATGTTATATTATGCATTAAATTCTTCATTGTGTTCTTGATACATCTTTATGATTATTGAGAATCTGTCCGTAATCCATGAAAAACCCATACTTTGCATTCCATGGTTCCTTACACGCAAGTTATAATCTATTATGTTTATTTTCAAGAAAATACTCTACATGCTTTACACGTTTTCATGCAAGAATACTATGAAATGATATCCATGTACACGCAAATTATGATTTATAAAATCCATAGGCAGCAAGTGCCGCCTATTTTCCATGTTCATGTTTTCGGGAGTTGTACTAATTACCGAGAAGGCTTCAAGTAGCCTGAAACTACGTTAGCCAACGTAGGATGAGGATCGCTCCACCCATGTTTAGGACTATTTCTCATAATGATCGGATCCTTACATGTTATAATTAAATCACATTTCCCTGGCAAGGTGTGAGTGTTCTGCTAGTAGGACGCATGTACCAGATCATATTGTCGGTTATATTTACTGCTCTCCCTACTTAAAATATTTTATTCACGTCCATGATCATGTTTGAGTTTTAGCTTCAGTTCTTATCATGTTATTTCCATGTCCCATGTTATTTCATTCAGTTGCTTTACATACCGGTACATTCAATGTGCTGACGTCTTCAGATTTACAGGACAACGTATCTGCTTAGTAGGATTCACTCGTATCTGCTTATTGGTGAGCCCCATCTCCTTTAGGGTTTAGTCAGCCATTTATCTTATAATTAGCTATGCATTAAAGGTATGCTGGGGGCCTTGTTCCAGCAAGTATGTTTTCCAGTTGATACTCATGATAGAGGTTTCATAGACTAGTTAGTCAGTCATGTTATGTCAGATATTCAGAGTCTGATAGCCATTTTGGCTCCGTATCATATTTTTTGCATCCATATTCTCACAAGTATTTTATTAAATATTATGAGTTTTTATGATTTATAAAGGCTCATCATATTTTCACGTTATAATTCTGCACATGTTATGTCATAATTTTTCAGCAAGCCATGTGGTTCGGTCGGTCATATGCACTAAGGCACTGAGTGCCGTGTTTCACCCAGGCCATGGTTCAGGGCGTGACAAAGCTTGGTATCAAAGCTTAGGTTCAAGTTTCTTAGGGAGTCTACGAACCGTGTCCAGTGGGGTTGCTTTTATATGTTTATGCGCGCCACACATATAAACAGTTGACCACCAAGACATTTAGGATTGTCTCATTTTTTTCGACTCTAGATCGTGCAGTAGAGCTATGCTATCAGAAATCACTTGAACTCCTGTGTTGTTCTCCATTCTACAAAGTATGCCTTGTCTCAATGGATGAGGAAGATTTGAAACTAGTCATTATTGATGTGTTAATTTCAGATGGAGTCATCGGGAATTACTCCAACTCATGTGTATTGCATTCTTTCAGAAAATGTCTACTAAGAGAAAGGCAACTTCGAGCTCGAGGGCTGCCATTGATGGGAACCCAGAGGTGGACTCTCAGACTTCGGGAGTTCTAATTATTCAGTTCTACCACTGTAGGTCATCAGGACATGCTTCATTTACCAGCAATGTCCCAGTTCAGACTAATGGAAGGAAGAGGGCTTTTCATAATCCTATTTGCAGCAAGTGTAATAAGAGACATCAAGGGGTGTGCCACTATGGCATCCGTAGATGTTTTGGGTATGGACGGCAGGGTCACTATCTGCAATATTGCTGACAAGTGAAATATGGTAACAAAGGTTTTCCGCACCCCATTTGCAATAAGTGTAGCAAAAGTCATGCACGAGTATGTTGGATGGGTTTAGGTGTGTGTTATAATTATGGTCTCCGAGGTCACGTGCAGAGAGAGTGCCCTTTAGTCTGGTATAGTAGTAACACCAAGGGTGGTGGTGCAATTCATTCCCCCAGACCAGCCGTAGCCAATTCAACAACACCTTTCGCAGCCCATAGTACTGGTGCACTAACGGACCAAGGCACAGAGAGTGGTGAAGTATTAGGATCAAGTGGGGATTAAACATGTTATCATGACATGGTAGGTCGCCAGGACTCCGAGGTGCCGTCACGTGTGTCATAGGTATGCCAATAATTTTCCCTCCTTGTCACATATGAGATATTATTCCCTAGATCTATTATGTTTTATGTGGTTATTGGGTAGTTGAAAGTTCAGAGTAGAGTATTTTTTTATTTTTTTCCTTCAAGGATGTAGACCGACTTTAGGGTGACAGTGTACATAGCTAAAAGAAGGTAGTGATGTGATAGACTAGAAGGTATAATCAGATGATATTGAGTCTCTTGTTGTAGTCCTGACTTGTTTATATGGGTTAGGCTGAACTAGAGGGCGTATTGTTAGTAAGTTTCCATAAGAACATTATATTTGATGGGTGATGGAGAAGGTAGGTAAGAAAATAAAAAGGTAAGTCTCATGGCGATAGTTTTAGAGTCAGAACTGTAAGAATGATCGTATAGCGACTTATTGCTAGACTTAAGGAATCCTGAGTCTTAAAATGTCAGCTTTGGAACTAAGGGGAAAATGGTATGACAAGGTACCAGGTATATCATGTGTTCCTTATATTAATAAGTGTCGAGAAAGAAAAGTTCGGAGTAATGTTACGTTTCCAATTCTGGAGTAATTCACATACTAGGTGGTACTTATGCCTAGAAGTACTCCACTCGTACCTTTCATACTATATCATGCTCACGTTAGTGCTTTACACTCCATGTTTATGATTCAAGGATGAAGACTCCACACGATAGTAAGTTATGCAAAAGAAATGTTCTTTCATGTTTCGCACATCAGGTTGTACTCATGTCCAAGGTTAAAGACCGCATTCATGTCCCACGTGTCTATCTTGCTTGTATACCTATAATCACGTTCTAGCTTCTATGTGCTTTCCGAATATGATGTTGATTTTGATAATGATTGAGGAGAAGGTAACATAATAGTTTAAAGACTAAGAATCCTATGGAATGCACATCTAGTCCTTGAACAAGAGAAAAATGCCTTAGGCAAATGTCTTATTTTGACCCCAATGATTATGCTATCCACGTTGCCACGTACTCGTATCCCAATTCATCTCTTCATGCATCTCACTTGTAGCTGTATTGTAACAATGATTGTGATAGGTAATGATGAAACTGCATCAAGATGGATGACCTACCCACGATTCGATGTAATTCATGCTTATGTTCTTTTGACTAATGTTTTAAACCATCTCATAGCTTGGCACAAAGGATGCCCTTCTTTTTTTCGAAGTACCTATGCCCTGTTATGTTCAAGGTGACTTTCTGCTCATGTCTTAGGTGCTTGATGAACGACGTATTCATGCCTATGATCCCTCCCTCCATGAACCGTATTTTATAATGAGGGCGTTTACTCACAGTGATAAGAGTAAGCTATGTTGAACCATGTCCCATTCTGTAAGTACATCTAAGTTCCAAAGGTGATACCTTATCTGTGCCCTGTGTCTCTATGTACCCAAGAGTGAAGCCTACATGGAAGTCAACACTTATGTCTTATTCTCACTTCAATACTCATGACCTAATGTCAAAACGCCAGGATATGTAGCTTCGAAGTACTGATGTAAACGCCATGTTTCTCATGTCCCCATGCCCCATGCCATGCTGCTCACGTATTCACATTCTATGCCATACTAACCACATTCCCGTATACGTATGTTCCGTTTTACGTCTTTTATCATTCAATGTACCCGTGTCACGTTTATGCTCTGAAATAAAGTATCTCATATGATTCATACGAACGAATTCCTTTCCTTTATGATCCTTTCATGATAATAAGCAAGGTAAGACAAGGTATTCATATCTATGTTTCAGAGCGAACAAGGTAAGGTTCAAGGTAAGGTGTGTTCCAAGTTCAAAGTGGGATCCTTTTAGGTATTCTATGGTACTTATCTCAAAAGTATTCTACTCAGATTCGACGTATGCATGTCATGCCTACGCAAGAGCTTCATGAATACCTATGTTAGAATCATAATAATCCTGTTATATGACTCAAGTCAGTCTCATTCGCACCGGGTTGCACTTTCATTCAAGCCTAAGTCGTACACATATCTCATATGTCTATCGTGATGGTGATATACGTATATCTATGATCAAGTCTCTAAGTGGTCAGATCCTACCCGCGCTTAGTATTAAACCCTCATGTTATAATAATTATGTTTTCGACATTCAGATCTCATGTTATGATATTCATGTTTACACATATTCGTATCTTATGACAGTTTAGCACTCATGTATTCATGCCAGTTAGTCTTTATGTATTTATGCCCCACGTCCTACTCCTCACGCCCAGGTGATCATGTCATGTTCGTGCCTACTTTCCCGTACTCATGTCATTCGTGCCTAAAAATTCTCTTCCAACCCCATATATAGTAATCATGTAATCATTCAGCCAATATCCATGTGTTAGGCTAGCTCATTATTCATGTAAGCCATATTCAAGATTCAGTAATCATGTTACATCACGTCATGTGTAGTAAGATACGCTATGAGGTTTGAGTTGGTACTTTAGTTAGTTGGAAGGCGTTTGAGAAATGTTGTGACAAGTCCGAATTACGAAGGAAGTCCTGCCATAATTCTTGTAAATTCCAGAGTTTGTAGTAATTCTTAACCCCTATTCATAAATCGAGGACAAACATTTCATGATTCTCATTCATGTAGTAACTACTCAGTTTCATGTTCCTATGTATATGTTTCTATGTAATCACATATTTAGTCCTCATGATTCATGATCATGTTCCCACGTAATCATTTCGAGCTCTTATGTTTCATGTCATGTTTCATCAAGTTCAAGTATTCATGCCATGTCCAGCCTAAATTCCAACCATGACCCATCATTCGAGGACGAATGATCCCAAGGGAGAGATATTGTAACACCCCGTACCTTTAACTTAAGTTTTGACCATAATTCTAGACTTAGAAAAACTAGATAGAGAATGTGGGAATTGGAAATTTCACTTCAGTTTTCAGATGGGGATTTATGCCCCAGAATATGAACCGTATTTCAGTATACGGCCCGTATTTCAAATCGTAATTTGCATCTAAATCACTGTGCATTTTGGAATTTGGCTTGGGGAATATATATTGGTAAATACGGATCGTATTTTGAAATACGACCGGTATTTGATGGTCGTATTTGGGAAGGAGGTGCTATAGTGTTTCTGTTTTGAATTATGCTTAATTATAGTCCAGGTTTACGGACCGTAATTCAGAATATGAATCGTATTTTGGTCCGTATTTCCCACGACGCACCAGAAACTATAAATACCTGGTTTTAGTTCTAAATTTTATTTTTACAAGTCCCTAAACGCTAGAACGACCTGTTCCTCTCTTCCAACACCAAGAACATCAAGGTAAGTCAATCCAAGCCCTTCCAAATTCAATTATAACATGTGTTCTCATAATCTAGCCATGAAATCATTGTTCTTAACATAGGGGTTTCAAGAAACCCCATTTAAAGGACTCAACACTCAAACCTTGGAATTCTTTTTCCAAGTTCAGATTTTTATTTCAAGTTTGGATCATTACTAGATATGTAGGGTCACTATCTACGTGTGGGAACATCATTGTTATTCCCCACACTTCTTCTTCCATAAAGTATGAAGCTTTATGAAAACTAGGGTTTTTATTCATGTTCGTGATAATCCTAGGTCCATGCCCCGTGTTATATTATGTATTAAATTTGTTATACATTCTTCATTGTGTTCTTGCTACATCATTATGATTATTGAGAATCTGTCTGTAATCCATGAAAAGTCTATACTTGGCATTCCATGGGTCCTTACATTTAAGTTATAATCTATTATATTTATTTTCAAGAAAATACTTTATATGCTTTTCACGTTTTCATGCAAGATTACTATGAAATGATATCCATGTACACACAAATTATGATTTATGAAAGCCATGGGCAGCAAGTGCCGCCTATTTTCCATGTTCATGTTTTTGGGAGTTGCACTAATTATTGAGAACGCTTCAAGCAGCCTCACTACATTAGCCACCATAGGATGAGGATCACTCCACCCATGTTTAGGACGATTTCTCATAATGATTGGATCCTTTCATGTTATAATTAAATCTCATTTCCTTGGCAAGGTGTGAGTGTTCTACTGGTAGGACGCATGTACCAGATCATGTTGTTGGTTATATTTAATGCTCTCCCTACTTAAAATGTTTTATATATATATGTGTGTGTGTGTGTGTGTGTGTGTGTGTGTGTGTGTGTGTGTGTGTGTGTGTGTGTGTGTCTGTATGTGTGTGTGTTTGTATTCACGTCCATGATCATGTTTCAGTTTTAGCTTCAGTTCTTATCATGTTATTTCATTCAGTTGCTTTACATACCAATACATTCAATGTGCTGACGTCCTTTTTTATTGCCCGAGGGCCTGCATTTCACGTTGCAGGTTCATATTTACAGGACGATGCATCTGCTTAGCAGGATTCACTTGTATCTGCTTATTGGTGAGCCCCATCTCCTTCGGGGTTTAGTCAGCCATTTATCTTCTACTTAGTTATGCATTAAAGGTATGATGGGGGCCTTGTCCAGCAAGTATGTTTTCCAGTTCGGACTCATGATAGAGTTTTCATAGACTAGTTAGTCAGTCATGTTATGTCAGATATTCAGAGTCGGATAGCCATTTTGGCTTAGTATGGTATTTTCCGCATCCATGTTTTCACAAGTATTTTTATTAAATATTTATGAGTTATTATGATTTATAAAGGCTCATCATGTTTTCACGTTATAATTCCGCACATGTTATGTCATAATGATTCAGCAAGCGATGTGGTTCCCTCGGTCACATGCAGTAAGGCACCGAGTGCCGTATTTCGCCAAGGTCATGGTTCGGGGCGTGAAAGAGCATGCACCCGAAAGCTTTCTCTGTTACCTACAGATACAATAACAGAGGACTCTCTGGCCTGGGCGGCACCAAGATGGGAGGATTGGAAAGGTATCTCTTCATTCTGTCAATTGTTTCTTGGAATTACTCCGTCCAATTTGTGGGAGCGTCCTTCTTGAGCAACCTAAGGAATGGGTCTATAATCACAGTTGACTGGGCTACGAATCGTCCAATGTAGTTCAACCTTCCCAGGAAGCTTATGACTTCTCTCTTGGTTTTGGGAGGTGGTAGCTCCTAAATTGCTTTAATCTTGGCAGGGTCTAGTTCAATACCCTTACGGCTGACTATGAATCCTAGCAATTTACCTGCAGGCACTCCAAACGCGCACTTTGTAGGGTTCAGCTCTAGATTGAATTTGTGAAGTTTGTCGAATAACTTACGTAAATGCATAATATGCTCCGAGCTTTCCCTTGATTTTATGATTACATCGTCCACATATACTTTAATCTGTTGATGTATCATATCATGGAACAAGGAAGTCATAGCTCTCATGTACGTGGCGCCGACATTTTTAAGGCTGAACGGCATCACCCTATAATGGTAGACTCCCCAAAGGGAGAAAAAGGTTATCTTTCGGCATCTTCTTCGCCCATGAGTATTTGATGGTACCCGGCGAAACAATCCACAATGATTGTAACTCATGCTTGGCACAGTTGTCTATTAGAATGTGGATGTTTGGGAGAGGAAAGTTGTCTTTTGGACTAGCCTGGACGAGATCTCGGTAATCCACACAGATTTGAATCTTTTCGTCCTTTTTGGGTACTGGCACTATGTTGGCCACCCAAGTGGGGTAGGAAGTCACCTCCACTATTCCAGACTCTATTTGTTTCTCCACTTCGTCCTTTATCCTGATAATCATGTCTGGCTTACATGTCTGGGTCTTTTGCTTAACTGGGGCGAAGCCTTCCTTGATGGGTAATATATGGGCTACAATTTTAGTGCTCAAACTGGCATGTCTGTGTATGAATAGGTGAAGACATCCCCTTTAATAGAGCTATGACCTATTCTTTTTGTACAGCTCCCAGGTGAGCGCTGATTCGTCTCTCCTTGACATCCTCTTCGTCACTGAGGTTGACCACCTCGGTTCATCCATATTCGGCTTCTTCTTTTCTTCTAGTTCTTCAATTATTCTACCAGTCCCTCTGCATCATTTTCGATTCATTGTACTCTTCATATTCCTGTTGTCTATTTTCCTCGTTCGTTTCATGACACGTCATGACATTTTCGGTTGTTTTATTATGGCTACTACTGAATAAGCGAGGAAAAGTAAATTTAGGTTTATTATTGTTTGTTATGCGTGGTTAGTTAGAAAACCTTCATTATTATTATCCAATAAAGATAGTAGTTTCACGTAGATCGAGGCTTTTTATTAATTAAATAACAATTGACTACAACTGTGGTCCTGGTTCGAAACAACGTCAGACTATTTCCATTTTTCAACATCATGGAGTAATTTAAAAAAGGCGATCATTCGGGCCTCAACCGATGTTGCAGCCTTTAGCAAAAGGTTTTAAGGAAAATCAATCTCTCTATCGAGGAGCCAAGAGGGGGTGGATGTCCAACTGTTCAGGCGCTCTCCCGGCCTCAGACTACATATGTTGCGTGTCCCTTTAGTTTCTTCAACGACCGCGTAGCATCCTTCTTGTTGGTACAGCGACTCGAGACCCCTATCAGTTTCTTCTTCATTCAGTATTAACATCTTTCTGGGGAATGACTGGTACAAACCCGAAATTGGACGAGGTAAATTCCTCGTTTTGGGCTCTCTTTTGATTGCCCTTATAAGCTCATCCTCGTTGGGGGTATAGCCTAGACCGAAATGGTAATTTTATTTTGGGACTAGCACAAGCTCTATTATCCCTTCGAGGTCCCTTCCTAGACCCTTTCCTGTGTCAAAACCATTCCTCAGCATGGTGGAGGCAATCATTATGTAGACTACTAGCATAAGTTTATAGACCTCTTCCTCCGGATATATGGCCCCAACGTATTCCACTACATGAATGTTTGAGAAATCAGGACTCCCTTCAATCACAGGAACGATATTGTAAGGATGCTTCTGAATATCCTTCTCAGCAGCCACTACAATTTCCAGTCCCTGTCATTCAAATTTTATGGCCTGGTGCAGACTTGATGGGATTCTTCCGGCAGAGTGTATCCAGGGTCTTCCCAAGAGCATATTATAGTTGACAGTGATTGCCATGACCTGGAATTCTACTGTGAAAGAGGCCAGTCCGACCTGGATCTATAGGTCTATCTCTCTAAGGGAATCACTTAGAGATCCATCAAATCCCCTGACGTTGTCCCACTCTGACGAATCTTGCCTATGTCGCAACCAAGCTGGGTCAATGTGGTGACAGGGTAAATATTGAGGCCTGATCCATTGTCCACAAGCACTCTCCCTATTTCTTTACCATGGCATTCTACAGTGATGCTAAGGGCTTTGTTGTGGGAAGCTCCTTTTACTGGCAAATCCTCTTTTGACAAGCAGATTTTGTGTTCTTCGATAATGTGGGCTACCAATCCAGCCAAGTCTTCGCTGGTTGTACCAGTTGGTACGTGTGCATCATCTAACACTCTTATGAGGGCCTGCCTATGTGACGGGGAGCTGGCGAGTAATGACAACACTGATATTTGTGCCTGTGTTTTCTTTGAATGCTCAAAAATGGAGTATATTTTGGGCTGCATGTGCCACTTGAAATCCTCAGCTTCTTCTTCATTTATTGCCCTCTTTTGGGTGCTTTCTTTCCTTGTAGCATTCTGAGGTAACTCCTCAGGAGTGCAACACCTTCCCAAGTGGGTCATGCCATGAGTCATGGCTGCTTGTACGATGATTGACCTTTGTGGTGGGAGGGCACTTTAATGTGCTACCACGGGGGTTGGAATCAAGCAACTAAACCTTGATGTAGCTTTCATGGCTCCTGGCACTGGAACCAGAACCTTAAAATTGGGGCGCTCCTGGAGTGTGAGGGAGGCCACCATTTGTTCTAGGGATTCAACTGCTTTAGGGATCAATGCTGTGCATGCTTCCCAGTCCTCATTCCTCCTAATCATGTGGACTCCGTTGTTTCCATGGTTAGGTAATGGATTCGTGTTCACATTGGGAGCTGCGGTTCCCAAAACAATCTCCCGCTTGTCAATCAGATCTTGGTTTTGGTGCTTGAGATTTATACAGTCCTCTTTACTGAGCCTATTTCCTCCTGAATGATAAGAAAAAGTCTAATGAGCCCTGTAAAATCTATTTCCAGGCTGTGCTAGTTTTTATAGGACTCTCTGAATTAAGCTTGCGTGTTACACCTTGGATTTTCGTGTCGGTTGCATTATGAATGTGCTAATGTAAACCTAAAGTTGTCATGAAGCCCTTGTAGGGTTAAGAAGGGTATTTTATAGTGCTAAGTGTATACCTCAAGGTTTCGAAGTTATATGAATCGGTGAAAGCGAGTTCATTGAAGAAATTGGAGGTTGAGTCATGTTTGTGAAGGTTTCATACCATGTGAGTTACACATTTCCTAGCATCACTTTGAGGAAGATACATAGAGCCCCTTTTATGGTTAATTAACTTCTATACAAGTGCCAAGAACGTTCCATAAGGATTGGAGGTAAAACGAATCGAAAAGAATGCATTTTCGCGAAAGTCGGAGTTTGTGGTCTAGTTTGCGGCCGCAATCTGAGTTTTCTATGCAGAAAACTGGCCGCAAACGCACCTTTTGGCAGCCTTCACTGCCCAACATCACCACTAAGCTTATGAGGAAGTATGCGGCCGCATACTGAGTATTTTAGGCCACATACTCATCGCAAGGTAGGGTTGGGGGGGGGGGGTGATTTTGCCACCTTTTTAAATCCCAAACGACCCCAAACTTATTTCCAACTTTCCACGCTTATTTCCCTACGTTTCAATAGGATACTTAAGAGTTCTTGAAGGTTCCCTAACCCTCCACCCCTTTCCATATCATCCAATGAGAGAATCAACATAAAAACTCAAAGGTAATCAAATGAGGGTGATTGTTCTTGCTTTCCTTCAAGGTTGTGGTGAACTTGAACTTGGAGGGAGTTGAGTGTGGTGAATTTCTTTGATTATAAGGTATGTTTTCCATCTTATTCTTGTGGTTGAGTTAATGGAAAGGTTTATCACTCCTTAGAAAGGAAAAGAATTAAAGTGGAGAAGCCGTGAATGTTGTAATGAAGAAGATGACTATGAGGTGAATCAAAAAGGGAATTTTGGCTAAATTTGGGATTAAATTGAATATAATTGCTTGATTATGATATTATAGATGTTATTATTTTTATTGGGAGTTGTTTTGTCATATGGTGGAAGTTGATGAAATAGGGGGAGTGTTGCACAAATTTCGTTAGCTCTTAGTCGCTCTAGTCTGAACTTAAGCATATTTTCAAGACTTAACTTCATTGTGAATCATCTTGAATGTAGACTTTACGAATTTGGAGGGAGAACATTAAGTGATTAAGGAGATGTTAAGGTATGTTAAGGCTACCCTTTCTTTCATTTGGCATGCTCTTATGATATGAACGAACAAGCGAGTAAACAATCTTCCATATTACTCTACTCTTAGAAGCACTAGGAGTACTTCCGTATTTGATGTTCCTATAGACCGTTTATGATTGTTCCTTTTGTTCATGGGTTTTGATATTTCTTATATCGATGATGTTAGCTCAAAAGATGTTCATCGGAGATAGTACGACCTTGTGTCACTCTGAGAGTTTTATGTATTCAGTTTATACATGCATTGCATTAATATGCATATTGAACCGTGCCCAGAAGGCGTTATATACGCAAATATTGTATGTATGTATGGTATAGGGGAAGGGATAGGCATTACATTCGCATTGCCACCTGATCTGCTGGTGCACCATGATGATGATATATGGATCGGGCTGCACGTTCCGCAGCAATAAATATGGATGATGATGATGATGATGGCCGCAGAGAGGCCGATAGGATATGAGATGACGGATCGGGCTGAACGTTCCTCAGTATTATGACCTATATATACATGAGCAGGATTATCATTGGGAGCATGCATATTATACGCCCACAGAGGCATTGTCAGTTTTACAGATTTATGCAGATACTTTTAGATTCTGAGTCATACAGATGCATTCAGACAGCCAGTTTGGCTTTTGAGTTTCGGATTCCGTTCATGATTCGTATGTTTATGTTACTCTTATGCCTTACATACTTAGTAAATTATCCGTACAGACACTCCTATTGCTCGGGGGGCTGCGTTCATGCCCGCAAGCTCAGGTAGATAGACAAGCGGCCCAACTCAGTAGGACCTCTATCTAGCGGTGGTCAATGGGCTCCACTTGATCCGGAGCCGTAGTTTATTTTGGAATGCTATTCTTTTTAGTCTTGTCAGCTCCTATTCTAGTAGAGGTTTGTAGATAGTTGTATATATTTGACAGATGATATAGCCTTGTCCGCTCCTATTCTTTTATGTACAGTATATGTAGCGGCCTAGTCGGCTACAAGACATTTAGGAAATTTTTATTCTTTCTCTCGTAGATCGTGCGATAGATCCGTGTGTTAAAAAGTTCGCCTCCAATAATTTATTTTGATTTCAGCGATGCCTTGCAAGAAAGCTACAATTGCCTGGAAGGGCAAGGGAGTATCTGGTCAGGCCACTAGCCGTACTCAGCGGGCTACTAGGGCTCGGGGTGTGCCATAGAGTGAGAGCCCATCTCAGACTTCGCATACCCCGCCTCCAACACCTACGCCAGTGCCCCCAGTTCCTCGGCCAGATGCACCAGGCCAGGATGTGCGGGATGTTGTACAGTTATTGACTAGACTGGTAGCTGCCCAGGTTCAACGACAGGGCGTTGGTGTTGACCAGGCAGACCGAGTTGGCAGTGCGAGGGTTAAGACTTTCCTCGGGTTAGATCCTCCAGAGGTTTCTATCTTGAAGCAAAATATGGATCCCAAGGATTTAATTGATGATATGCATAGGACCTTGAGGGTTATGCACGCGGATGAGGTTGAGCCAGTGGAGTTAGCTTCGTATAGGCTCTGTGGTGTTGCAGTGCAGTGGTATTAGGCATAGGAGCTGTCCAGGGTAAAAAATGCCCCTCCAGCTATTTGGCGAGAGTTTTCAGATACTTGTATTCGCCATTATTTACCACCAGAAGTGCGACGGGCCCGAGAAGATAGGTTCTTGGATATTGAGCAGGGCAGTCTGAGTGTTCAAGATTATTGTGTGTATTTTAATTCCTTGACTAGATATGCCCAAGCTATTATGGCTGAGATGGAGGACAGATTTCATCATTTCATCGCCGGTTTAGGGCCACGTTTGATTGATCTCTCCCGTATATAGGCATATGCACAAAATTTCGAGGACCGTAAGCTTCAGCGGAGGACAGAGCGTGAGCGTGACTGGGGCCATGGTGAGAGGGCTAGATCTTTAGATATGGGGGGTGAGTTCAGAGGAGGACAGAGACAGCTGTATTCCCATTATCCATTTCGTTCAGCAGGGAGTGCACCTCTGCGGTTTTCGGGTTCGAGATTTGATCGGTTTTCTTATTTCGAAGCGGGTCAGAGTTCTAGAGCTTCGGGTTATCAGCATAGACCAGAGTCATGCCAGATGAGACCCTCTTTGCCGCGGTGTGCCCAGCGTGGCAAGTTACACATAGGTCAGTGTCGGCTGGGATCAGATGCTTGTTATGCTTGGGGCCAGCCAGTTCATAGGATGCGGCAGTGTCCGATGAGAGAGAGTGGGGGTATGGTTCAGCCTACAGCGTCTGTAGCTGTTCTTCTTCTGCAGCATGCCCTTCAGGGCAAAGTTCTCAGGTACCGACAGGACGTGGTATATTGAGGAGTGAAGCGTCTAGCTCAGCACCACATCTATATACTAGCCGGTAGACAGGATCGTGAGTCATCTCTTTATGTTGTCATGGGTATATTGTCAGTTTCCTCCTATGATGTGTATGCACCGGTTGATCCAGGATCTACCTTATCATATGTTACTCCATTTATTGCTAGAAAGTTTGGGCTAGAGCCCGAATTGATTAAACCTTTTAAGGTGTCTACGCCGGATGGTGATCCAGTTATAGCCAAGCGAATATATTGAGGTTGCGTAGTGATAGTTTGTAATCGCCTTACCCAAGCAGATTTGATTGGGTTAGACATGGTTGATTTCGATGTTATTATGGGTATGGATTGATTAGCATCCTGTTATGCTAATGTTGATTGCAGAACGAAGATAGTTCGATTCTAGTTTCCAGGCGAGCCATTCCTAGAGTGGAAGGGCAATGCTGCTTCGCTGAGGTGTAGGTTTATTTCCTACCTTAAGGCAAGAAAGATGATCAGAAAAGGGTACATTTATCGCCTGGTTCGGGTTCAGGATATACAAATAGAGTCACCGACCCTTCAACCTATTCGTGTAGTGAATGAGTTCCCAGAAGTGTCTCCAAATGAGCTTCCAGGCATTCCTCCAGAGCAGGAAATTGATTTCACTATCGATCTATTACTAGATACTCAGCTAATATCTATTCCTCAATTTAGAATGGCACCTACGAAGTTGAAAGAATTGAAGGAGCAGTTGAAGGATCTACTTGAGAAGAGCTTTATTAGGCCCAGCACATCACCGTGGGGAGCGTTGGTATTGTTTTTAAGAAAGAAGGATGGCTCCTTGCAAATGTGTATTGATTACCGGCAATTGAATAAAGTGACTATGAAGAACAAATTTCCACTTCCGCGGATTGATGACTTGTTTGATCAACTATAAGGTGATAAATACTTCTCGAAGATAGACTTCAGATCGGGGTATCATTAGGTTAGGGTGAAGGAGGAAAACATTCCAAAAAATGACATTTAGGACTAGATATGGGCATTATGAGTTCTGTGTTATGTCATTCGGGCTAACTAATGCTCCAGCTGTGCTCATGGACTTGATGAATCGCGTATTCACGCCCTTCCTAGATCTATTCGTGATTGTGTTTATAGATGATATTTTGGTTTATTCAGTGTCAGAGGCTGATCATGCAGAAGATCTATGAGCAGTGCTTGGAGTTCTTCGAGATAAAGACTTGTATGCTAAGTTCTCTAAGTGTGAATTTTGGTTAAACTCTGTGGCTTTTCTGGTCACATTATTTCGGATGAAGGCATTAGAGTAGATGCTCAAAAGATTGAAGTTGTGAAGAATCGGCCAAAGCCCACGACACCAACGGAGATACGACACCAGCTGATTATCATAAAAGGTTGATAGAAGGATTTTCTTCTCTTTCAGCCCCGTTGACTAAGCTGACTCAGAAATCAGCTATGTTTTAGTGGACGGATGTGTCTGAGCAAATTTTTTAGATATTTAAAGACAAGTTGACCTCACACCCATTTTGACTCTACCCGAGGGAGCAAATGGCTATGTGATTTATTGTGATGCTTCAGGTATTGGGTTGGGCTGTGTATTGATGCAATATAGTAAGGTTGTTGCTTATGCTTCTAGATAGTTGAAGAAGCACGAGAAGAACTATCCAACCCATGATCTTGAGTTAGCAACGATGATCCATGCTTTGAAAATATGGAGACATTATTTATATGGTGTCCATGTTGATATCTATATCGACCATAAGAGCCTTCAATACATCTTTAAGTAGAAGGACTTGAACTTATGTCAGAGACGATGGCTAGAAATGGTAAAGGATTATGATATTGATATTCTGTACCATCCTGGGAAGGCTAATGTAGTAGCCGATGCTCTTAGTCGTAAGTCTATGGGTAGCTTGTCATATTTGCAGCTAGAGAAAAGGGAGCTAGCCCGTGATGTTTGTCAGCTCAGTTGTTAGACTCAGGGGATACAGGAGTTACAGTTCAGGATACAGCAATGTCATCTTTAGTAGCAGAGATAAAGGAGCATCAGTATGAGGATCCTGTTCTAGTCCATTACCGAGATACGACACCTCAGAAAGAAAAGACACACTTTGTGATTACAGGGGATGGGGTACTCAGGTATCGAGGTAGATTATGCGTTCCTAATGTTGCAGGACTTCGTCAGCAGGTTATGGGGGAAGCTCATTATTCTCTCTATTCTATTCATCCGGGCACAACAAAGATGTATCATGATCTCAAGGAAGTGTATTAGTAGGATGGCATGAAGAAAGATATAGCGGAGTTTGTCGCTCAGTGTCCAAATTGTTAGCAAGTCAAGATAGAGCACCAGAAGCCCGGAGGTTTATTGCAGTCTATGGAGATTCCGACATGGAAATGAGAGGTAATTAATATGGATTTCATTGTAGGTTTTCCCCGTACACAGCGGACGTTTGATTCGATATGGGTCATAGTTGATAGGCTCACAAATACCACTCATTTCCTACCTATCAGAACCACTTATTCATCTGAAGATTATGGAAAGCTCTACCTTAGAGAGATTGTGCGACTTCACGGTGTTCCTACAACCATTATTTCAAATAGAGGAACGCAGTTCATAGCTAACTTCTAGAAATCCTTTCAAAATGTATTGGGGACTCAGGTAAGTCTTAGTACTGCATTTCACCCACAGATAGATGGGCAGGCAGAACGTACTATTCAAACTCTTGAAGACATGCTGAGAGCTTGTGTGATTGACTTCCGAGGTAGCTGGGATGATCATTTGCCTCTTATTGAGTTTGCATATAATAACAGTTACCATTCCAGTATTCAGATGGCTCCTTATAAGGCTTTAGATGGACGGACATGTAGATCCCCTATAGGATGGTTTGATGTTGGAGAAAATCACTTAGTTGGTCCATATTTGATACAACAAGCAGTTGAAAAAGTGAAATAAATTCAAGAAAGATTGCGAGCAACACAGAGTCGACAAAAATCCTATGCAGATAATCCGCGACGCAAGTTAGAGTTTGAAGTAGACGATTGGGTTTTCCTAAAAGTTTCTCCTATGAAGGAAGTGATGAGATTTGGTAAGAAGGGTAAGTTGAGCCCGCGATACATTGGGCCATATAGAATTATTCATACAGTCAGTAAGGTGGTATATGAGCTGGAGCTACCTTCTGAGTTTGAGTTTGTACATCCGTAAGTGTATAAGAGATATTTCGAGAGTTATACCGGTAGACGATATTCAGGTAACCAAGCAGTTATCTTACGAGGAGATTCCTGTAGCTATATTGGATAGAAAAGTTCGTCGATTGCAGACTAAGGATGTGGCTTCTGTTAAAGTGAAGGATGTGGCTTCTGTTAAAGTGCTTTGGATAAACAATAATGTTGAGTAGATGACTTGGGAGGCTAAATAAGAGATGAAGACTAAGTACCCGTACTTATTTCCGTTGTCCTAGTAGGCTCTGTGTGAAGCATTATCATCCCCAGGTATTGATTTTATTTATAGTTATTGTGTTTGGTCGTGTGAGACCATGGTGTTGTACATTTTAGTATGTGGCCCTATGTGCCATTATTTTGGGTTGCTGTGTATAGGATGGATTGGTATATTTACAGGGAAAACTCTAGCAAAAGTTTTGTAAAATCCTTAAGAATTCAACATTCGAGGACGAATGTTCTTAAGGGGGGAGGAATGTTAAACCTTGGATTTTCCTGTCACTTGCATTATGAATGGGCTAATGTAAACCTAAAGTGTCCAGGAATACCTTGTAGGGTTAAGAAGGGTATTTGATAATGCTAAGTGCAAACTTTAAGGTTTCGGAGTTATATGAATCGGTAAAAGCGAGTTCGTTGAAGGAATTGGAGTTTGAGTCATGTTTTGTGAAGCTTTCATACCATGTGAGTTACACATTTCCTAGCATCAATTTGAGGAAGAGATATATATCCCCTTTTATGGTTAATGAAGTTTCATACAAGTGTCAAGAAGGTTCCATAAGGATTGGAGGTCAAACGAATCGTAAAGAACGCGTTTTCACGAAAGTCGGAGTTTGTGGTCTAGTTTACGGCCTCAAACTGAGTTTGTTGTGCTGAAAACTGGCCACAAACTCACCTTTTTGGCTGCCTTCACTGGCCAACATCAGCCCTAAGCTAAGGAGGGAGTATGTGGCCGCATGCTGAGTATGCTAGGCTGCATACTCATCGCAAAGTAGGGTCGGGGGGGGGGGTGATTTTGCCCCCTTTTTAAATCCCAAACGACCCCAACCTTATTTCCAACTTTCCACACTTATTTCCCTACCTTTCTAGAGGCTTCCTAAGATTTCTTAAAGGTTCCCCAGCCCTCCACCCCTTTCCATATCATCCAAAGAGAGAATTAACATCAAAACTCAAAGGTAATCCAAGGAGGGTGATTGTTCTTGCTTCCCTTCAAAGTTGTGGTGAACTTGAACTTGGAGGGAGTTGAGTGAGGTCAAGTTCTTTGATTATAAGGTATGTTTTCCATCTTAGTCTTATGGTTTATTTGATGTATAGCACTCCTTAGAAAGGAAAATAATTAAAGTGGAGAAGCCATGAATGGTGTAATGAAGAAGATGACTATGAGGTGAATCAAAAAGGGAATTTTGGCTAAATTTGGGATTAAATTGAATATAATTTCTTGATTATGATATTATAGATGTTGTTATTGTTGTTGGGAGTTGTTTTGTCATATGGTGGAAGTTGATGAAATAGGGGAAGTGCTGCCCAAATTTCGTTAGCTCTTAGTCGCTCTAGTATGAACTTAAGCATATTTTCAAGACTTAACTTCATTGTGAATCCTCTTGAATGTAGACTTTCCGAACTTGCAAAGAGAACATTAAGTGATTAAGGAGACGTTAAGGTATGTTAAGGCTATCCTTTCTTTGATTTGGCATGCTTTTATGATATGAACTAACAAGCGAGTAAACGAGCTTCCATATTAGTCTACTCTTAGAAGAACTAGGAGTACTTCAGTCTTTGATGTTCCCATACCTTGTTTATGATTTTTCCTTTTGTTTATGGGTTTTGAGATTTCTTATATCGATGATGTTATCTCAAAAGATGTTCATCGGAGATAGTACGACCTTGTGTCACTCTGAGAGTTTTATGTATTTTGTTTATACATGCATTGCATTCATATATTCATATGCATATGGACCCGTGACCAGAAGGCGTTATATACGTGAATATTGTATACATAAAAGGTATAGGGGAAAGGATATGCGTTATATACGCATTACCACCTGATTAGCTAGTGCACCATGATGATTATATATGGATCGGGCTGCACGTTCCGCAGTAATAAATATAGATGATGATGATGATGATAGCTGCAAAGAGGTCGTTGGGATATGAGATAATGGATCGGGCTAAACGTTCCTTAGCACTATGACATATATATACATAAGAATGATTATCATTGAAAGCATGCATATTATACGCCTACAGAGGCATTTTCAGTTATACAGATTTATCCGGATACTTTCAGATTCTCAGTCATACATATGTATTCAGACAGTCAGTTTGGCTTTTGAATTTCAGATTCCGTTCATGATTCTTATGTTTATGTTACTCTTATGCCTTACATACTCCGTACATTATCCGTACTGACTCCCCTATTCCTCAGGGGGCTGTGTTCATGCCCGCAGGCTCAGGTAAACAGACAGGCGGCCCAGCTTAGTAGGACCTCTATCCAGCGGTGGTCAGTGCGTCCCACTTCATCCGGAGTTGTAGTCTATTTTTGTATGCTATTCTTTTTAGATGTAGATGTATATGTATATAGGTATGATGGGGCCCTGTCCCGTCCTTTCTACAATTTTATTCCAGCAGAAGTCTGTAGACAATTGTATGTATTTGACAGATAATGTAGCCTTGTCAGCTCCTATTCTTTTGTGTACAGTATATATAGCGGCCTAGTCGGCTTACACCATTCCTTCAGCATGTATCTATATATACAGATCGTACAGAGTTCAAGATGTCATCTTTTCAGGAGTCAGCATAGGATCAAATTGAGTTATTTATGGGCCCAGGTTAAATAGTGTTATTCTGAAGTGAGCATAGGGGTGTTTTGTCACTAGAGATCAGGCTCTCATCACGACTCGCTGGTTTGGGTCGTGACACTGAAGCCAGTATCCTTTCAATGAGCCGAGCCCTAGGCTCGAGAAACGTTGTGAATTCTCCTACTAGCCTCTTTACGAAAGTAGGACCTGGAGCATTGTATGTTGGAAGTGGTGATTGATTTTGGAAATTCTGAGGTGGTTGATATTTTCGTGGTGGCTTATTTGGTACGGGGAGGTAATTTTATTGAGGTGGTGCTTGGTAGGTAGGAGCGGACACACGGACACTAGGAGGAGCTGTGTAATGTGGTACAACGGTGGTGAAGCTTGGTTGTGCGTAATACACAGGTGTTTGATTATAGGTAGGTGAGGGGTAGTTTATGACGAGATGTGGGAAGATTGTTGTTCTTTTGTGCTTGGGTTTGGAATGTGGGATGTTCTTTCCACGTCCTCTTTCTTCTTGTGAAATATTCGTGCAGTAACTTGTCCAGATTCCTTGTTAAAGACGCTGACTATTTTCTCGGATTTGAGAACATCTTCTATAGCCTCTCCCATTTTTACCAATTCAGCAAATGGCCTTCTAGCCATGGACAACATTCTGTCGTAGAAATCAGGCTCTTGGGATCTAATGAACATAGAGACTAGCTCTCCTTCACACATTGGTGGCTGCACACGGGCTGCCTCGGCCCTCCACCTGCTGGTAAACTCCATGTACTTTTCTGTTGATTTCTGCTTGAACTTTTTAAGGTAATAGTGTTCTAGTGCTCTTTTGACATTAAAGCGAAATCTTTCCATGAAGGATTCTGCCATGTCCTCCCAGGTGTGCCATTGACTCATATCTTGAGTTGCGAACTATTCAGCAGCCTCTCCGGTCAGACTATGACTGAATAGTCGCAGGATTAGAGGTTCATTTTTCTTTACTCCAACCAATTGGTCGCAGTAGGATCATAGGTGTGCTTTGGGATTCCCTGTCCCATTCAATATCTCAATTTTTGGGATTTTGAACCCCTCTGGTAAGTCTAAATTCGGATGCACGCACAGGTCATCGTATCTTAGGCCTATAGCCTTTCTTGCAGACCTGTTGGATTTCTCCAGTAATTTCTCCATCATTTTCTCCATATCTATTTCATGCTTATCCTGTTTGGTTCTCCAGGCCCTTTCCATTTCTTCATAATGATCTAGCTCTTTATGGCCTGAGGAGCATTCGCTGGGGATGTTGGGAGTGAAGAATGAGACCTGGAGCATGCACTTGACTCTCTGGATTAATGAAAACAGGCTGGGGAATATGGTAAGAAGGGAGTGAGTGAGTGGTCCCTGGGATCTGAGCATATTTTGTTGGTGGAGGAGTGCGGTAAGAAGGACCAGCATGGTTTGGGTTGGTGGAGCTTAGTGGTGGTAAGACGGTTCCCGATGGATATATAGGAATGTAATCGAGCCTTGGTGAACGCAACGAAGGAAACAGAGGAGGAGGCGGCGTCCTTGTCCGTATTTGTTGCCTCATTCCTAGCCACATTTTCTTGAAGGGCCGTAATGGCTGTTAGTAATGTTGCAATCATGTCTTTTTGAGACGATACTTCTTGTGGATCTTGGGCATCTTCATCACGGAGAGTGAGCTCATTTCCGTTATCGGGGGTACCAGTCATCTTCTCTTTGCCTTTGTCTGCGAGGGATACTAACGCGGCTTTGGATCTAGTGAAGTATGCCAGCTTTCAGTGCTATGCTAATCGACCTCGTTTTATAAGACAAGAATAACTCAACGGCAGACAAAGTTAGTTACTCGTAAAAAATATAAAGGCAAGATGTCCCACATTCATATTTAAAGCGCAGATAGTACACAAAGTCATATATTAAGCTTGAACACTTTTGATCCTTTGTTCTAAAGGTTCAGATGTTTATGGGCCCTTAATGTTTGGGTGGAGCTTGGTTCAATGGGATTTTTTGGTTTACTTACTTTCGAAAAACTTCCCTATTAAAGAAATCAAAAATTGGGGGGGGGGGGGGGGGGGGGGATTGTAAATTATATTATGTAGGGCCCGAGTTTTATGTAGACTGCCTACGTATTCCACTAGAAGAAATCATACCCTATCGTATTTCATATTACAAAAGAAGGATATATATCTTTATTAAATATCCTTTTATCTAAACCTAGCTAAAGACATCCCCAGACCAGGCTATGCTAGTCATTCCAGCGTATCCCACCATAGGGATGTCAGGTAGGCACGGTTCCTTACAATATTTTTAGGGGGAGGGGGACAACTTTTTGTGTGAAAAAAATGGGGACACCTAATATCTACCCAAAAACATAGTTTCGTGAGTCGCCGTCCTTACGAACTCGCTCTCTGACTTCACTTTTTATCTCAGTACTGTGTTGGTAAGATGACCAAGATCTCTTCTGTACTGATCTTGTGCTCAAGTTCAAGCTTGAATGTGTGGCATTCTTCTATGTCATGCCCCATAGCTCCTGTATGATACAGGAAAATTTGTTCCTATTGGGCCCTAATGGTGCGGGCTCGTGGGCAGGTTCCACAGGTCTAATCTTCCTCAGATTAGCCAGAGTTGAGAATGTGCAGGCGTATGATTCCTCAAAGATCATGAAATCATATCCCCAGATTTGAGTATTAGGAGTGACTCCTTTTCCAGGGACAATAGTGTCATCGACTAGTAGGGTGTGCGGCCCCCACAAAGTCCCAATGATCCTATCATCAATTAGGCTATAAATTCTTCTCCTCAACCCTAGACACTCACTCAGGTTATGACCAACCTAGTTGCGATGAAACGGGAATCTTTTATATGCTTACACCAACTCAGGCGGTGACAACCTAGCCCTAGTGGTGCAAGACACTCCTATGGAAACCATCCTTTTGTATACCTCATTATAGGTAATAGGCCACGCAGCTACTCTGAATAGGGAGGAATAGGCTTTGAAAGATACTCCCCTCCAAGCAGGTCCAGAAGGCCCTGCCCTTCCAAAATTCTCTGATCCCATAGTGGAGGTTTCAGGTACCAGCATGGGTGCGGATGTATAGATGTCAGGCCCATCGTTGGTTAGGGCATAATAATCAGATTCCTCATTGGCGTCATTGTCCTCCTCTGCGAATTAAGGAAATATCTCAAATGGTTCTTCCTCTCCCCCAGCCTCTATGCCAATAGGCTCCAATTCCTCCTACTTCATATCCTGAGGCTCTTCCTCCCCCTCTTCTGGTTCTTCTTCTTCGACGGGTTCAAAGGCTTTTTGTTGAGGCTCCGACTCCTCTGGTGGGTCTGATTCTGTCACCCATGGGTTTGATCTAGCTCCCCAACTTTCATTCACTCCTTCCGGAGTCCCCTCTCTAGGCGTCATAGGCCTTCTCTTTAAAGCTATATTAATCAGTACCAAGTCCCTTACTCCTTCTAGGACATTCCCATAGTATGGCCCTTGGGGTATGCCCTCTTGCAGGTTCCCAACCATCTCTAGCAATCTGTCCACTTCCTTAATTTTCCTCCTTATTTCTAGGAGGTGCTTCTCCATTTGTAGCACCTTGTCCCCCAACATCTCCGGTGTCTCTCCCAGGGTCCGCTTTTCTTGTTCTCCTTGCTTTTCCATTGTAAGTCAACCTTTTAATAACGATAAATTTGGGTAAGTTTTAAGCTTTTGATTTTTCTTTTGGTATGTAGTTTTAGATCATCGGATCAAATGTATTCAAGCTTTAATATATGATAACGTACATAGCAAATAGGCATCTGAAGCACATAGCAAGCATTCATGTAATTTGGCAGATATTTGTTACACCCTGTACTTGCGGAGAAGCACTTATCAAATTTGAGCGTAAGTATGTTGAACTATGGCTAAGTAAAACAACTTTGGAGTAGAAGGGATGAAGCATTATTAAGTACATTTTAAGAGTAAAAGATGCATATGAGGAATTCCAGGAGGTCCTATAAGGAAATGAGTGGAAGAAGTTGAGTTTGTATGACTTTGGAAGAAGATGAGCGCTACTTTGAAAGACAAGAATGAGACAACTTGGGGAAAGAATATCTTTTAGTGTATGAGAAGTTTTGAAGTAAAAATTGAAGTTCATGGAGTCTAGTTTCCAATGCAATAAACCGCTCATCGATATGACATCGGAGTAGAGAATTATGGACGTTACAAGTCAAGCCGGCAGAGCAGAAACGCGCAACTACAGTGTGCGACAGGCGTAACTACAGTGAGCGACACGCGCGCTACAGTACCCAAAAATTCTAGGTCGGTGCCAACCGACCCTAGAACATTATAAAAAGGGTTTTACCCCTTATTTTTTCATCCAAACACCCCTAAAACCTTCCCTAACTCCCTAGAACATTCTCCCAACTTCCTCCATAGAATTTTAGCCCAAATCAAGTGAAACCCTGGGATTTAGGCTCGGGAAATGAATAAGGTCTTGTAGTTCTTGTTCTAAACAACGAATCTCGACGAATCAAAGGAGGCTGCCAAAGATAAATAAGATTTCAAGCTCTACCAACCTTGATAGAGGTAAGGATATTCTTTACTATGGGTATTATGAATTGTACCATGGAGATTTAGTTGTTAACGCTTCGTAAAGTCTAGTGATTGGTTGAGAAATTAGTGAAACATCGTGTGGGATGTTTTATGGAGCATATTGATATTGATGATGATATTGTTGATGTTAGTATTGCTATTATTGTTGTTTTGTTAGTATTGTGTTTTCGGGCAAGGGATATAAACAGGGGAGATGCTGCCCGAATTCTGGCAGATTCTAAAAGGATTTAATTTGAGGGCTGAAGACAAGCATATGACGATAAGCCTAAAAATTGTATGAATTCTCTTGAATGTAGATTTACGAGCTTGGGAGGACAAGCGTTAAGTAGTTAAAGTTATGGCGACCGAAAAGGTATGTTAAGGTCGTTCGTTTCTTTCTAAAGGCATAATTCTTTCTTACAAACCTATACGTGTTTTCCATAACATTCTGATTCCCAAAAGCTAGAAGTTCATGATTCTTAGAGTTTCTTATGATGCTAAAGATAAGTATGTATGATGATGATGATGGTGATTCCATTTTTGGAGATTCCAAAGCTTATGGTTTTGATGCTATTATGAGATTATTGAGTCTATTTCATGATATCCTTGATTTTACTCATTGTTGTTGATCTCACCTTATGTTACTTATTCCTTGAAGGTGAGGTATAACGATAATGATTATTCTATAGTATAAATTGGAGGTTACCAACCTTACGTCACTCCGATAAATTAGTAGCTTTTATTTGGGCTCCCATGCATGCTACTTATATTACATATGTATATATGGGATATGGGGAAAGGTGAGGTGCTATATACGCATAACCACCTGATCAGCTGGTATACTATGATTTAGTCTCGGACGCGGGATGCCCGGACGCGGGATATATGGTTAAATGGATCGGGTCATTCGTTCCGCGAAAACATATGTAATGATGATATGATAGATAGATCGCTGCACGTTCCGTAGCACTATTATATTATATATGTATGAAAAATGTTTTTTTTAAAGAAAGATAAGCATGCATGATATTTTCCTTAAGAGGCAATCAAATGTGCAGGTTATCTCTTTAACACATGTTATATTCCATATCTCTTGTTATGTTGTTATTCATGCCTTACATACTCGATACATTATTCGTACTGACATCCTTTATTGTGGAGGCTGCGTTCATGCCCGCAGGTAGACAGTTAGATGGATCTGACCCTTAGGAGCAGAATCTGAGGAGCTCTCTGTTTGCTTCGGAGCTGCAATCTATTAGTATTGGTCCTTATGATCACTTTTATTTTATGTAAAGGCTCGTAGACATGTGTGTATAGTTAGACGTTTCATAACCCTACTGTTTCATATTGTTGTATAATATTTTAGTAGCCTTGCCGGCTGGTGATGATGGGCAAAGTTGTTAAGGAGTATATAGCGATGTGCTGTTATGTTGTGATGTATTTCCTTACAGATTATGATATACATGAGCTATCTTTATGGTCCACCCAGAAATGATGAGATGTATGCTTAGATTTGCTCGGTATGTTAGCTTCGGGTGCTCGTCATGGCCCTCTGGTTGGGTCGTGACAATATTTATACTATTCGCGTTCCTAAAGCCCTTTTGAGTGAAGGCTCTCTTAATTGATTGAAGCATGCAGGTGCCATTTTTGAAGGTGAACCATTGCCCCGAAAAATCATCATTAGTTAATAAATAGTAATAAAAATATCTTTTCTGAAGCGATTAGCAAGATGATAAAGCCGACATGGGGCTTGATATAAAGCAATAAACCAGTAGGTTTCTCCTCCAATGGCTAACGTCGAGGCCTGGATTGTCTTGGCCTTCTTCACCCTCCAAAGAGTGGTCTGAATTCGAAGCCGCACTTGGTACATCTTCATCTTGATTATCACCAGATCTGTTTCTTCTAAGATCTTGTCTAAATGCTCATTCGTGCTTTCCAGACGCTCCTTCTCGTAGGCATCGTGAGGAGGTGCGGGCCTTGGGATGCATGCACGGATGATCATTTAGCCAAGATGCTTCCACATTGCACACAAATGAGATGCAGTGCTCTTCTGGTTGTGGACAATCCGAACACAGGGTGGTCTCTCTTAATGAGCTTTAGGTACGGCCGTGTGCTCCGCGAAGTCTCTTTTGGAACAAAGTGTAAAATAAATGCCATGGGTGGCGGAGTTATGATATGCATGAAATGACAGTTAATAATTTGTGGGAAAAATAAACATATAAACAGTTAAAGTAAATATACCCACATTATACTGAAATCCTTATGGTTAGAACCTTTAAGTCCCCAGCAGAGTCACCATCTGTAACGGTTCGCATTTTCGTGGGCGGGGTTAGCACTCGGAAAAGCTACTTCGAAATCGTTGGTGCTCTTTCAGACTTTGTTTTAAAAAAGTCGCCACCTAATTTTTAGGAAATTAGGAAAACCAGTTTTGAAGGGTTTATTCATACACCGTGAAACAATTCTTCTTAATACAAAGTTCTAGGAAAGGGTTCTGGTGATCCCCTAGGGAATGTGTTAGGTACCCTAGTATTAAGGATCCATACTATATAGTTGACCTGCGAATTCCAATGTTTGAGTATTTCCATGAACTATTTATTTGGTGTTTCTTTCCTGAAAAAGTCTGTCATTTTGCATATCATTTTTTGAAAAAAGGAATTAAATATATTCCCTTTACATATAGGGTATTTAGATTCGGATTTATAATATCCGGATATAATTAGTTCCTTTCTTATATAAGGATAATGTTACTTTTTGTAAAGGTGAAAAGTCTTTTAAAACTTTGGGATAAATGAACTTGTTCATGCTTAGACTCATACATAGTCTAGGTTAGCCCGTTTAGTACGTTTTTTAGAACAACTTTATTTAGGACTTTACTCATTTCAAAAGAAAAATAGTTTACATGGGTTTGCAAGAGTTGGTCTTTGTAATCATAATTTATTATTTTGATCCTGGAATTTTGTCTTAAAACCCAATTTGCTTATATAATATAAGAACAACATTTGTCATGGGCTCAGGCCCAAACTATGAACTCTTTTTGTAAAAAAATGATTAAGGTTTGCTCAGATTCGGCCCAAAATCTGTTATTTTGTTTTTCAGTTCCTGGGCTAACCCAAAACATATCTGCTTTATTTTTTCCGAAAAAATTGGTTAAGTGGGGCCTAAAACATGACCATTTTGGTTTGGGCCGTAACCCTCAAAACATTATTGTTTGCCGTAGTTATTTCTAGAAAAATAACGCATATGTTTCAACACAAGTGGATTACATGTACATAGGCCTAAAAAAACTATTTTTTGTCTGATTTTTCGTTTAAAGGGGAGAACTCGTTTTTTGTAAAGCATGTTATTTACACACAGTTCCGAAAACCCATTTTTCCGCCTGGACAAAAAATAGGACTTTTGAAAATTGAAACTTATAACTGGCAAAGGCTTTTTCTTAGTTATTGTAAGGATAAAGTCTGATTCGAGGAAAAATATGATAGCAACGCATTTTATCTTGTAAAGATGGAATTGATCCCTTTTATTTCCTTACTACACTAGCCATTTTTATTCTTTTTGGAAAGTGTTTACACTAATCCGGGTTTTGAAAATCGCGTTGGCGCCTAAGGTCTAACTAAACGGCATATGCACTGTTCACCTAAGATGCCTAATTCAAATGTAAAGGATTCCAATAATAATGTGTGCTTATACAAATATAACATTTCAACCAAAAGGGGAAATTTGAATGTTGAAATTAAAGGGAAAAAGGAGATAAGTTAGGGGTGTACCAAACCCCTTTAAAAAAGCTATTTTTACCCATGGTTGGGCCTTCGTGCCATTCTCACCCATGACTGGGCCTTTAATAATATTAGCTTCCCTTTCTTGGACTTAACAGTTTTGAAAGAATATTTCTGTTGGGCCTTTGGCCCAACAGACTGGTTGGACTGTAGCCCAAGTGGCCCTACAGTAGGAGGGAAAAAGAAAAAGAATTGAATTAGTATATGTTTGTGGATCTAGTACTATCAGAATTATACATACATATATACGTATACATATACATCCCCATTTTGAATCTATGTTTGATGAACCTAATCCTAACATAACCATATATATATATATATATATATACACACATACATATACATCCCCATTTGATTGCAACTGCACAACTAGGGACTTAATTATATACTATTGCTTCACTGAAAACCTCAAATCACACCATACCAATGAGAAAAGGTTGTCACCACCCTTATTCCCGACACCGCATAAGTTCCAAGGGGTTTCATGAACCCCAGGCATGGCTGGATATCGGGGAGTGGCTAGACCTATCCCCCAAAACCTCCTCAAACTCTCAAAAACAAAACCAGTGTTGCCATAGTATACAACCGTAATCTCAAAGTTGTGCACAAGTATCAGCTTGTGGGAAGTATTTTAAATACAAGTAACTTTTAAATGAATTCAGAATCATGACAAAGAATGGGGCAGACACTCACATATAATATGTATAGAAATTCCAAGATACTTAACCAAATAGGTGTCATAAACAGGTCATACTCTTGTATTTGATTATACATACTGCCCATAACTAGCCTATTTTCTTATAGGTCTACACACACTATATCCATACTACACACATGGTATGTGTAAACCAAGTGTATACCATGTGTATACTCCCTTCTTTTTATTAATCTGTGTAGGATCTATGTCTACCCACACTCTTACATGTCCAACTCTTATACAAAAGCCAAAACCAATCAAAGTCCAACTTTAATTCTTATGCACATCAAATAAATGATTCATCAACTTCATATATTAGCAGTTCTTATAGTAGGAAGTTAGAGCTTGTTTACGGTGATCACAGAAGAACAATAGAAAGGTATAAACAAAAGGGGAAATTCCACAACTTGTAATAACCCAAAATAGAATTAGAACATCAAGAAGACTGGACAAAATAACATCAAGGTAAACTGGGACAGTCCAATTTCATATTCTCCGGAAAGGACCACAGAAAGAATCTTTGTTTTAATACAACAGTAGTGGGGTCATATTATAATAAGGCTTAATGCCATTTACCACTTAAGATAGACAAGGAAAGGGTTAGCTATGCGTATCAACAAACCCCAGAAACAATGGCATAAAGTTCAAGACCAAACTCCACATATTCAGACTCTTTAAATTCCTAGCAGAGACATTTATTATCAACAAGCTTAACCTAGTTCATCGCTTTTAAGGGAAAAACAAGACCATCTTCTTGAAATGACCAATTCCATTACACTTAACCTCCTAAGTGCTTCTAGACCTTTGTACACACTAGTTTTCCTAACCTTTTTTACCATCAAACATTTGTAAGATGATGAGATTTAAGGAAAAGCAAAAATTCTCTCAAGACAGGAATACCCCCATGGTTCATAGGTTGATCATGAAACCCCTCATTTGGGGGCTAGATACTATGAGTCAAGCTGGGCTTGGCTCGTCTCAGCCCCCTTTTGAGGTGTCTTGAAAAGACCCACCTAAGACAAGTGGTTCGCACTACCTTTAAGAGTATTCAATCATGTCCCCAAATAACAACATCAAACCAATTCCATCTTATACTATTCATTTTTTAGAAATACAAATGCATTACTCAATGATTTCATCTCCATGATTTTATGTATAACAATATTTTAAAACATACTGGTGATATAGAATCAAGACTTACTAGGCGAATCACAATTTTGTCCTTTTAATCTAAGTTATATACCATGCCCAGTAAAGTCTAGGTCTGACGGTTTAGTTCAAGAAATGAAAGGTTCTTACTAACTTAGGATTAACTAAATGTTCTTTCCTAAGTTCAGATCAAGATAAGTGCCTTCACATGGTCAAGTCCACACATAAATACACCACACCAGCTCTTAAACATGTTTTTCAAGAAACAAACAGACAAGCAAACAAGTCAGACTCTTACAAAAAGGAAACATAAATTTAGAAAACTAAGTGAATAACTTACTTCTTTGATACTTAGCAAATGGCAATTTTGACCTCCCTAATCATGACAATGATCTGACAGACATCTACCACTTTATTTTAACTTAGCTTTGGGCAACATGAAATCTCAAAAATCCTCCCCCAAGGCATGATAAACAACCCTCAACCAATTCCTAAATCTCACTGAACCCCACAGTCATGAGAACAAAGTCTAGGGAGTTAGGGAAGCCTCAGGGTCCTGAAAGAGGGACAAGATAGGGTGAGGTCATCACCTCCCCATCCCTTTCCTGAACCTTACTTTCAATAAAAAGGGATTAAAGGCCCCACTGGTCATCACCTCCAGTTCATGCTTATGCTCACCTTTTACTCTCCCAAAGCAACCTCACCCTCTTTACCTTATTCTCCTACCAAATGCCCATCGCCAAAACTTATGGACAAGAGTGGTTTGACACTGCCCACCCCCTTAAAATGATTGTCATCTAGACCCCTAATTATTCATATAAATTAACAGCCTCTAATCAACTTCAGTTTTAAGACCCTACTATATAAAGCCATATTAAATACCTTTAGCCATTAACACTTGAGAAAGTTTGAACAGTTAAATCACTTAAGAGTTTAAAAATTAAATTGAACATCAAACTCTAGGTTCAAAGCAGTTCCATCTCCAATTGGTCAATCATTTTCAGACAGTTAAAGGTACATCAGGACTAATATCATCTTTTGAATCTATCTTAACCTTCTTTTGAAAATTCAGACATGAACCAGATAAAAGAGAAAGTCTGATAATATGAATGCCCAGTTTGAGCTCTATTCAAATGAAACCAAACATGATACCTAGTCCTGCTAGTAGCATATGGTATTCCACTTTATTTTAAATGATTCCTACCACTTTGTGGGCCACTATTAATTCCTAATGCACCATTTAAAGACCTATTATTTCATGAATGGACTTGAATCCCAAAACTTTATCTTTAGACTTCTTTATCCTACTCTGGGATATTGCTACTTTAATGTTATCCTTAATGCATAGCCATACAACTATTTGACTAACTTAAGCATATTCAAGCAGACTTGGAATATTTCAAACTCACGCAAATGCAAGCAGACCTCCTTACTCTGAATGCCTTAGACACTTACCAAAGACTTCTTATAGACATGCCTAGTTTTCCTTAAGCTCTGTTTTAACCTGACCATGACTCTTCCTATGTTTTATCCTAATCATAGCTCATGTAACTTAGTTGACACCAAACAACTATGCAGGCCCATAAAAGAACAGATTCAGGAAAACCAAAAGTCATGTTCTTATTCAAAAAAAAAAAAAGACAATTGCCTCAAATGCTTCAAATAGATATCACAGTGCTTTAATGTTCTACTACATTAAACAGGATTAGTATTAACTGAAATGTTCATCAAATTACTATCACGACTCATGTGATCATATCCTTATCAGATTTAAGCATTGAACAACAAAGGTAGGAACTCTCAACATCTAACAAAACGCATGAAATCTATTCCAACCATATTTAAGTAAACAATGGATTATTTGAACATATACACTCAGTCTACCTCAAGAAACTACTTATTAATGTTAAAAATATGCCTTAAAAATAAAGGAAGCAACCTTCACATCTAAGACAAGCTAATGCATCTTAACATTACCCTGTCAATGTATTAATTTAACTGAACCACATGCAAAACAGCAACCAACTAACATTAATTAGCTATCATCATACAGAATAACTACTAAACAATACCACAACAAGGAAATAGGATAGAATATTACCTTTTTATGGTGCAGCCCTGGTCAAAAATGAATTTAAGAGACTTAAGTGTTTTGAAAAACCACAACTCAGCCACACTGACTCAAACAAAAGAGAAAATAAAATTTTTAAACTCAGAAAGACCTCACACTAGTGAAGTCTTAAATTTTTTACTAATAGAGGCTTAAAATTCAAAGTTTTTTTTAGCCTTTCTTTGAACTTCTTCAATATTTTCTAATATCTGAAAACTCTTTTAAAATTTTTGACTTCAAAATTCAGACTTTCTCTCCAAAAGCCTCTTTTTTCACTTTTCAAAACCTTTTCTGTAAAGGGGGGGGGGGGGGGTTGGGGTTCTATACATAGAACCCCAAAAATCATCTAATCCTCAGAAACATCGATGTGTGACAAACGTATTCCTGGATAAATGAACTTTTAAAACCAGATCTATACCTTACATGACCTCTTAAACATATGAACGACTAGATCTGAACCTCATTTGGTTCGATCAAGGCCTTTCAACCTCAACCAATAGCAATTAAGCAAGGTACAACAACACAGCAAGCAAATCTCAGAACAATAAAGCAAAATAAAGAAAAAAATACAATTTATTACTGTGTTTGGATTAACAATCGCTAATTCAAGTGAAATATTAAATGTTTTCACCATAATAAACACATAAAAGCTGCTTTCGTCTTCTACACTCTGGAAATTTTCCATTTTTGGAGGAGAGAGAAGGTGGAAAACCAAGGCGGCGCTAGGGTTGCATAGAAGGGGAAGAGAGAGAAGAGGGAAGGGGGGTAGGGTTTTTTTGCTGAAAGGGGAAATGAAAATAAAGAGACGGTTATACCCTCTTTAATGTTTTAATGACCTGGGTCGGGTCTCAGCTTGGTTTGGGCTGGACTCGGTCTAGATTTTAAAGAATAAAAGGGGCCTTTTATTTTGGATACATATATATGTATACTAAGCGTATACATATATATGTATATCTCGTGTATACGTATATATGCATACCTGGTGTGTGTGTGTGTATATATATATATATATATATATATATATATATATATACCTGGCATATACATATATATGTATATTGATAATACTTTTAATTATAGATAAAATTAGGAAATAATTATTGTACAAAAATAGTTTAAAAATTGGCCAGATTATGTTAGTGCGCCTAAATTTACGAACATGGCCTTAATGGATTCTGTTCCAACAAATTATTTCAATTATGACAAAATTTGGCCTTAATTGATTTTAATTTAGTTGGTCATTTCAATTATGGCCATATTTGGCCTAATTAGCAGGTTTAAAATTTAAATTGCATTAATGACCTTGATTAATCTTAAACCAATGAATTTGGTTATTTCAATCAAGGCCACTAAGAAGCTCATTTTACAAAAATGACCCCAACTACCTTGAACCATGATTTGGTCAAATTAATTGTGGCCATAGCAAAATAATTAGATAATTTAAACATCAATTTGCAATAAGGAACACTTAATTAACTTCTTCAAACATTTATAGATAATTATAAATAAATTTTGACAAATCACATAATCATGCAAAATTAAAGATTGAAGGGTGAAATGGTTAATTACTTAAATTACTCAAACTCCATGGATTAAAGGGAATAAAGTATTTGCTAATTTTGATTTTTGATAATTTAACAATTAAATTATGATTTTAAAACAAAATGCCTTTTTCTCTTTGATTAAATCAAATAAGTACCTTACAAATGTCATAAAAATGCCAATTAATTTCTAAACAACTTTGTGTTGTCATGAAAAATCTTTCACAAATTTAAAGGAGTAAAATATTGTTCTGAGCAATTTTATAAAATTATTTAAACCTTTTAAGATGCATAGCTTATTTTTATTTATTTTCTAAGGACTCTGAGTAATTAAAGTAAATTATGGGTGGTAAAAAATGAGGTATCAGCAACCGTAGCCGGGGATTACGGTTTTGAAATTATTAACTAGTGTTTGCTTTGATTGAAGTCTTTTTCTTATTCCATCACACCTTATTTACTATTCCTTGTGACTTAGGTGAACATGGATTTGCGAAATCAATGTGCAGCACCTGGTAACCAGGGTGGTCAACATAATGACCCCCCGAATGATATAGATGAGGAGAATGTATTTGCTGATCTGAATAACGAGGAAGACTACGCATCTGCCATTATTCATCCTCAAGTTGGAGTAGCTAGTTGCAAAATTGACTCCTCTCTCTACCAGTTGTTGAAGCTTGAGGCTACTTTCGGAACTCTACCGAGAATGATCCTCAACGACATTTGCAGAACTTTGTGGATGTATGTGCTTATCACATAAAAAAAAAATGTGTCACAAGATGCTATTCGGCTGAGGCTTTTCAAATATTCCTTAGCTGGAGAAGCAAAAACATGGTTTGAGAAGCTGCCCCGAAATTCTATTACTTTAGGGGCAGAGATGGTAGCAGTCTTTCTCAAGAAATGGTATCCTCCTAGCAAAAAGGCTGAGATCCGTGACAAAATCTTTGAACTCAAGCAGTGATCGGGAGAACAAATATATGAAGCCTGGGAGAGATTTAAAGCATATCTGCCAAAGTTTCCGACTCATGGTTTTCCGAAAAACATATTAATGGAGAAGTTCTACCGAGGGATGGATCCTATAACACAGTCAATTATGAACAATGCAGCTGATAGTTCTTTTATGGATAAATCTTACACTCGAGTCACCAACATACTTAACAGATTGACTAAACACAATCAGGTTTGGCACTCGAACAATGCTGATATTGTACCCTACGGGAATGCTATGATCCAGAAAATGGTAAAGGAGAATCAGGATAACCAGCAGACATTGGCTCAGCTTGCAACCAATATCTCTTTGCTGACCACGAAGTTTGATGAGGACTAGACCAAGAAGGAAAATATTTGTGAAGATGCTTCAGGTATGCTGAATGGGATGTACCAAGTCCAAGAGGGTCCATATCATGAGGGACCTCCTATGCAGGTTGAAGATGCTAACTATGTGAACAACTCTCAAGGGGGTTATCAAAGGCAAAATTACCAAGGAGGTTACTAGAATCAAAATCAATGGAGACCTCAGCAGGGACAAGGTACTTACAACAACAACCAAGGGAACTACAATAATAATTATGGTGGAACGAACCAAGGCAACTATAAAAACTACAACAATTTCGGAAATAAGAGTTCTAATCCCTATATTCCACCAAAGGGGCAATCAAATGACAAGGGTAGTTCACGAATGGAAGCTATGCTTGAGAAGGTGTTAGAAAATCAAACCAAGGCTAAGAAGACCTTATCTGGGCTGACGAAAACAGTGGGATCTCATAAAGTGGCTATTCAAAAGCTTGAGTCGTAGATGCATAATATTACTAGAGAGCAGCACCCTCCAAGAATGGGGGAGGCGGTGTAGACCGTGTGTTTGCTATCAGTACTCAGAGTGGTAAAATACTCCAAAGTAATAAAAATAAGGTTATTGATCTCGAGCCAATTCATGAAGAGGAAGAGGCACAGTCTGATGTACCAATTATTGTTGATGAGGTTTCTCGTGAAGAAAAAGTTGCTGATATTTCAGAAAGTTTGAAGGTGGCTGATGATAAGAGCAAGCAGACTGGAAAAAGGGCTCTCCGCCCTTTGACTCAGCTTTTCAAATCTAAACCTCCCTTTCCTCAAAGGTTGGTGAAGAAGAAGGAAGATGTTAAGTTCGAGAAATTTTATGATTAGCTGAAGCAGTTATCTCTGAACTTTCCATTCTTGGAGGTTGTCAAGGAGATGCTCGGTTTTGCGAAGTACTTGAAAGACTTGTTGACCAAGAAGAAGACGATGCAACATGAAACCGTGAGTTTGACTCACAATGTGAGTTCCATTATTTCAACAACTACTGTCCAGAAAAAAGGAGATCCTGTGGCATTAACCATTCCTTGTTTTGTTGGGTACCATGATTTTTCTCGTTCTCTGTGTGATAATGGGTCGAGTATAAATTTGATGTCACTTGCTATCTACAAGCAATCAGGTTTGGGGATGCCAAGGCCGACTACTACGAGACTACAGATGTCCGATAGATCTATTAAGAGGCTGGTTTGCGTGGTTGATGATGTTCTTGTGCGGGTTGGTAAATTTATGTTGCCCGCTAATTTTGTGATTCTTTACTGTGCTGTTGTTAGGGACATTCCTATTATTCTGGGAAGACCTTTCCGTACTACGGGAAGAGCTCTTATGGATTCAGAAAAGAATGAAATAAAATTCTGATTCAATGATGAGGAAGTTACATTTCAGGAAAGTAAGGGGATGAAATTACCAAGTGCTTACGAGAGAATTTTGGTGATTGATTCTTTTGATGTTGTTGATGAAGCTATGGAATTCAAGATGGAAGAGGAAAGTTTGGGAGAAGCACTTGCTGCTATTCTTGTCAATTTTGATACTGAAGACATGGAGCGTTATGTGGAGACCGTTAATTCGCTTGTTGGGTGGCGCTCATATTCTTACCACCCAAAGAAGCTTAATATTGATCTGGAAAATAGAAAAACTCCTCTAGCAAAGCCTTCTATCATTGAGCCACCGAAGCTTGAGCTTAAGCAGCTCTCGTCACATTTGAAGTATGAGTTCCTTGGTCCAAATAATATGTTACCTGTTCTTATTTCAGCATTGTTGACTGAGGAGTAGATCGAGAGGCTTGTGGAGATATTGTGTGAGTATAGGCTGCTATTTGTTGGACCATAGCAGACATTCGGGGGATTCTTTTTGGGATCTTTGAGCATAAAATCCAGTTAGAGGAGGATAACAAGCCGAGTGCAGAGCATCAAAGGATACTGAATGAAAACATGCAAGAAGTCGTAAAGAAATAAATCATCAAGTGGTTGGATGTTGGAGTGGTTCACCCGATTGCTGACAGTAAATGGGTGAGCCCAGTTCAATGTGTTCTGAAAAAGGGTGGCATCACAGTGGTGCCCAATGCAAAGAATGAGCTAATTCCGACAAGGACTTTGATAGGTTGGAGATTTTGCATGGACTATCGCAAGCTTAACACTGCGACTTGCAAGGATCACTTCCCTATGCCTTTTATTGATCAGATGCTCGATCGGCTAGCAGGGCGGTCTGACTATTGCTTCCTAGACGGGTATTCAGGCTATAATCAGATCAACATCGGCCTGAAGGACATTCACTTGTCCTTATGGGACATTCACTTTCAGCAAGATTCCCTTCGATCTCTACAATGCACCAGTTACCTTTCAGCGGTGTATGATGTCGATATTCTCTGATGCGGTGGAAGACATTCTGGAGGTATTTATAGTTGATTTCTCTGTGGTCGGTGATTCTTTTGATGACTGTCTTGACAATCTATGTTGAGTGCTTAAATTCTCTGAGGAGACTAATCTAGTGTTGAATTAGGTGAAGTGCCAGTTCATGGTGAAGGAAGGGATCGTCCTTGGGCATAAAATCTCTGAAAAAGGGATTGAAGTTGATCAGGCGAAGATTGATGTGATTTCAAAGCTTCCTCTACCTATCTCAGTTAAGGGAGTCCGGAGTTTCTTAGGACGTGCTGGTTTCTATAGGCGTTTCATCAAGGATTTCTCAAAAATTGCTTACCTGATGTGTAAGTTTCTAAATAAAGAGGCTAAGTTCGAATTTGATGAGAAGTGCTGTAAGGCATTCGATGAATTAGAGGAGCGTTTGACCACAACTCCTATTATTGTTTCTCCTAACTAGTCTCTGTCGTTCGAGTTGCTGTGTAATGCGAGAAATTTTGCTATCGGTGTTGTGTTTGGACAGAGACATAATAAAATCATGCACCCTATATATTATGCAAGAGCTTCTATCTATAGTCTTTGCGTTTGAAAAAATTCGAGCCTATAAGTTGGGGTCCAAAATTGTGGTATACATAGATCATGCTGCATCGAGGTACCTAATGGCAAAGAACAAAGCTAAGCCGCAATTGATTCAATGGGTGTTGTTGTTGAAAGAATTCAATTTCGAGGTGAAAGACCGCAAAGGAACTGAGAATCAGGTTGCTGACCATCTTTCTCGACTTGAAGAAGCCGAGAGACCTTCAGATGAGTTAGATATAGATGATGCATTTCCATATGAAAGGGTGTTGGCGGTGTCAATAGAGGTGGCACCATGGTATGTAGACATTGCTAACTACTTAGTAACAGGCATAATTCCAGAGGAGATCAAGTCATACCAAAAGAAGAAGTTCTTGCGGGATTCTCATCAATACTGTTAGGACGAGCCATACTTGTTCAGAACGTGCGCTGATAACATCATTAGGCATTGTGTTCCCGAGAGTGAACTGATGGGGATTCTAAAGGCATGCCACGACTCTCCGGTTGGGGGTCATCATAGTGGTAACTAGACTGCTATTAAAGTTCTTGAATGTGGTTACTATTGGCCTGCTCTATTTCATGATACAAATCTGTTGGCGCAGTCTTGTGATCAGTGTCAGAGATAAGGGAGTATAATAAGGAGGCAAAAGATGCCTATGAACTTTGTGATGGAAGTAGAGGTGTTATGAAGGAAGTAGAGGTGTTCGATGTCTAGGGTATTGATTTTATGGGGCCTTTTGTGAGCTCTTGCAGCATGAAGTATATCTTTGTTGCTGTGGATTATGTGTCGAAATGGGTAGAAGCTGTGGCTTTACCTAATAATGAAGCCAAGAGTGTCATGGGGTTCCTAAAGAAAAACATATTTACTCAATTTTGTACCCGAGGGTGATAATCAGAGATGGGGGTTCTCACTTTAGAAATAAAGCCTTCGCAGGGTTGATGGAGAAGTATGGTGTGAAACATAGGGTGGAAACTTCTTATCATCCTCAGGCAACTGGCAAGTTGAAGTCTCAAATTGGGAAATCAAGAGTATTTTGGCAAAAACTATCAATACGAACAGAACTGACTGGTCCCGAAAGCTTGATGATGCTTTATGGGCTTACCGGACTGCATACAAGACCCCGAATGGGACTTTGCCGTTCAAGCTAGTTTTTGGTAAAGCTTGCCACTTGCCCGTTGAACTGGAGCACAAGGCCATGTGAGAGTTGAAGAGGCTAAACATGGATTGGGAAGAAACAACTAAGCTCCGATTGTTTCAACTCAATAAGATGGACGAGTTCCACTATCAGGCCTATGAGACTGCAGCATTGTACAAAGAGAGGATGGAGCAGTATCATGATAAGAAGATCCTGAAGCGAGAATTCTACAAGGGTGATCCTGTCCTGCTGTTTAATGCTAGATTGAAGCTGCTACCGGACAAGTTAAAATAAAGATGGTCCGGTCCTTTTGAGGTGGTAAGTGTTTCACCCCATAGGGCGATTGAATTGAAGTCCGAAGATTGAACTTAGACATTTAAGGTGAATGGAAAGAGGGTGAAGTACTACCATGGTTGCATTGATGGGGATAGAATTTTTTATCAATACCGGTTGAAGCATCTGGGAATGGATCCTGATCCGAAATAAAACGGTATCACTATCGTGCTATGACATTAAATCAAGCGCTTCTTGGGAGGCAACCCAAGTTTAGGTTTCTGTATTTTTCTTGGTGTGTTTATTTTGTTTTCAGTAGTGTATCTGGCTGTTTGACGCGTGTTGAGTGTGTAGGAACTGGAACTCAAGAATTTGGCAAAAGTTCATCTTAGTGCTAATTGATGGAACCGTCAACATTGTTGATGGACCGTCGATGCACATTAACGGTATGTAGAGCCAAAAGTTCAGAGAGTTTGCAAATTCTAACACTCTGACAATGTAATTTGACAAACCGTCGATATTCGACGATACGGTCTTTGTACATTGACGGCCTGTCGAATTACCAGGTAATTTTTTTTAATTTTGTAAGTCAACGGACCGTCGACATTCGATGACACTGTCGATGTACAAAGACGGTTCATCGAGTTACCTAGGTAAATTATCATTTTAACGAAAAAATAAAATAAAATAAAAGTCGAGCAGAAGGTTTAAAACCGATACACTTCCACGTCTTTTCCCTTTAAACCTTCTTCACCCATGATCAAACCTCTTAACTACCCACAAATCTCTCCCCCACTATACCTCAATGAACACTCCAATTTCCCCATAAAAACCTTCATTATTCCCACAGAAACCAAGCCCACCTTCTGCTCACAACAAAAACAAGCGAGTTTTCTTCATTATTTTTTGTGTCCACTGTTGCTATCAAAGTTCCAATTCCTGAGTTTTCTTCATAATTATTCTTGTGAATCAGGTATATAGATGTCAGGCGCCCCCTTTCTTGGTTTTTTTCTTCTTCTAAATTTCGTCTGGAACTCGAAAAGACACACCTGGGGTTCCTAAAGTGATGAAATTCGAATGTGGAACTAGGATTGTTTCTACCATGTTATGAACTTTTTGGGGGCATACTAATTGGATTGGGGAATTCAAATACCATGTTGAGCATAACGGGCAGAAATCATGACATAGGATTTGTAATTTTTGGCTGAAACTCATGCTCGTAATGTTAAATTGTTTGAAATTATTGGTTGGGGTGGGGAATTTGGTATGTTTGCTATAATTAGGACTCATGGGGATGAGAATATTGTACCTCCATTGAGGTTGCGGGCATTTTGATCCACATTCGAGTCGATTCATTATGCCCGCCAATGATTCGTAACGCTTATTATGTGACAAATGATGAAAATAGTGGAGTGAAGTCTGAGTAACTCCAGTGGGTTGGAGGGCATTTCGATTGATAACTTCAATTTGATATTGTTATGCTAGCCAAACAAAACTCGACAATATAACAAATGGTTAAAAACATGTGAACAAGAGGTTGAAGTTTGAGTAACCCCAAAGCCCAGAACCCTAAAAGATTGTACATAGATGAAACATTAGTCTGTGATGTTTGTGCTTTGAAAT